>NC_086452.1:475026925-475326925 GCF_028390025.1 Pseudophryne corroboree | reverse complement strand
ACACAGCTTATAATTGTGGGGGAGACTGGGGAGCACTACTGCAGTGCCAGTTATAGGTTATAGCAGGAGCCAGGAGTACATAATATATTATATAGTGAGTGACCACCAGACACACAGTGCAGTTTATTTAATATATCCGTTCTCTGCCTGAAAAAAGCGATACACACAGTGACTCAGTCAGTCACATACCATATCTGTGTGCACTGCTCAGGCTCAGGCCAGTGTGCTGCATCATCTATTATCTATATATAATATTATATATATCTGTCTGACTGCTCAGCTCACACAGCTTATAATTGTGGGGGAGACTGGGGAGCACTACTGCAGTGCCAGTTATAGGTTATAGCAGGAGCCAGGAGTACATAATATATTATATAGTGAGTGACCACCAGACACACAGTGCAGTTTATTTAATATATCCGTTCTCTGCCTGAAAAAAGCGATACACACAGTGACTCAGTCAGTCACATACCATATCTGTGTGCACTGCTCAGGCTCAGGCCAGTGTGCTGCATCATCTATTATCTATATATAATATTATATATATCTGTCTGACTGCTCAGCTCACACAGCTTATAATTGTGGGGGAGACTGGGGAGCACTACTGCAGTGCCAGTTATAGGTTATAGCAGGAGCCAGGAGTACATAATATATTATATAGTGAGTGACCACCAGACACACAGTGCAGTTTATTTAATATATCCGTTCTCTGCCTGAAAAAAGCGATACACACAGTGACTCAGTCAGTCACATACCATATCTGTGTGCACTGCTCAGGCTCAGGCCAGTGTGCTGCATCATCTATTATCTATATATAATATTATATATATCTGTCTGACTGCTCAGCTCACACAGCTTATAATTGTGGGGGAGACTGGGGAGCACTACTGCAGTGCCAGTTATAGGTTATAGCAGGAGCCAGGAGTACATATTATATTAAAATTAAACAGTGCACACTTTTGCTGCAGGAGTGCCACTGCCAGTGTGACTGACCAGTGACCTGACCACACTGACCACCAGTATAGTTAGTAGTATACTTATATTGTGATTGCCTGAAAAAGTTAAACACTCGTCGTGTGACTTCACTTGTGTGCTTTTTTTTTTTTTATTCTATAAAAATAAAACTCATTCTGCTGACAGACAGTGTCCAGCAGGTCCGTCATTATATAATATATAATATATACCTGTCCGGCTGCAGTAGTGATATATATATATTTTTTATATCATTTATCATCCAGTTGCAGCAGACACAGTACGGTAGTTCACGGCTGTGGCTACCTCTGTGTCTCTGCACTCGGCAGGCAGTCCGTCCATAATTGTAATACCACCTAACCGTGGATTTTTTTCATTCTTCTTTATACATACATAGTTACATAGACATCTTCTCTTTATCAACCAGTCTATATTAGCTGCAGACACAGTACAGTACGGTAGTTCACGGCTGTGGCTACCTCTGTGTCTGCACTCGGCAGGCAGTCCGTCCATAATTGTATACCACCTAACCGTGGTTTTTTTTCATTCTTCTTTATACATACATAGTTACATAGACATCTTCTCTTTATCAACCAGTCTATATTAGCTGCAGACACAGTACAGTACGGTAGTTCACGGCTGTGGCTACCTCTGTGTCTGCACTCGGCAGGCAGTCCGTCCATAATTGTATACCACCTAACCGTGGATTTTTTTCAGTCTTCTTTATACATACATAGTTACATAGACATCTTCTCTTTATCAACCAGTCTATATTAGCTGCAGACACAGTACAGTACGGTAGTTCACGGCTGTGGCTACCTCTGTGTCTGCAGTCGGCAGGCAGTCCATAATTGTATACTAGTATCCATCTCCATTGTTTACCTGAGGTGCCTTTTAGTTGTGCCTATTAAAATATGGAGAACAAAAATGTTGAGGTTCCAAAATTAGGGAAAGATCAAGATCCACTTCCACCTCGTGCTGAAGCTGCTGCCACTAGTCATGGCCGAGACGATGAAATGCCAGCAACGTCGTCTGCCAAGGCCGATGCCCAATGTCATAGTACAGAGCATGTCAAATCCAAAACACCAAATATCAGAAAAAAAAGGACTCCAAAACCTAAAATAAAATTGTCGGAGGAGAAGCGTAAACTTGCCAATATGCCATTTACCACACGGAGTGGCAAGGAACGGCTGAGGCCCTGGCCTATGTTCATGGCTAGTGGTTCAGCTTCACATGAGGATGGAAGCACTCAGCCTCTCGCTAGAAAAATGAAAAGACTCAAGCTGGCAAAAGCAGCACAGCAAAGAACTGTGCATTCTTCGAAATCCCAAATCCACAAGGAGAGTCCAATTGTGTCGGTTGCGATGCCTGACCTTCCCAACACTGGACGTGAAGAGCATGCGCCTTCCACCATTTGCACGCCCCCTGCAAGTGCTGGAAGGAGCACCCGCAGTCCAGTTCCTGATAGTCAGATTGAAGATGTCAGTGTTGAAGTACACCAGGATGAGGAGGATATGGGTGTTGCTGGCGCTGGGGAGGAAATTGACCAGGAGGATTCTGATGGTGAGGTGGTTTGTTTAAGTCAGGCACCCGGGGAGACACCTGTTGTCCGTGGGAGGAATATGGCCGTTGACATGCCAGGTGAAAATACCAAAAAAATCAGCTCTTCGGTGTGGAGGTATTTCACCAGAAATGCGGACAACAGGTGTCAAGCCGTGTGTTCCCTTTGTCAAGCTGTAATAAGTAGGGGTAAGGACGTTAACCACCTCGGAACATCCTCCCTTATACGTCACCTGCAGCGCATTCATAATAAGTCAGTGACAAGTTCAAAAACTTTGGGTGACAGCGGAAGCAGTCCACTGACCAGTAAATCCCTTCCTCTTGTAACCAAGCTCACGCAAACCACCCCACCAACTCCCTCAGTGTCAATTTCCTCCTTCCCCAGGAATGCCAATAGTCCTGCAGGCCATGTCACTGGCAATTCTGACGAGTCCTCTCCTGCCTGGGATTCCTCCGATGCATCCTTGCGTGTAACGCCTACTGCTGCTGGCGCTGCTGTTGTTGCCACTGGGAGTCGATGGTCATCCCAGAGGGGAAGTCGTAAGCCCACTTGTACTACTTCCAGTAAGCAATTGACTGTTCAACAGTCCTTTGCGAGGAAGATGAAATATCACAGCAGTCATCCTACTGCAAAGCGGATAACTGAGGCCTTGGCATCCTGGGTGGTGAGAAACGTGGTTCCGGTATCCATCATTACTGCAGAGCCAACTAGAGACTTGTTGGAGGTACTGTGTCCCCGGTACCAAATACCATCTAGGTTCCATTTCTCTAGGCAGGCGATACCGAAAATGTACACAGACCTCAGAAAAAGAGTCACCAGTGTCCTAAAAAATGCAGCTGTACCCAATGTCCACTTAACCACGGACATGTGGACAAGTGGAGCAGGGCAGGGTCAGGACTATATGACTGTGACAGCCCACTGGGTAGATGTATGGACTCCCGCCGCAAGAACAGCAGCGGCGGCACCAGTAGCAGCATCTCGCAAACGCCAACTCTTTCCTAGGCAGGCTACGCTTTGTATCACCGGTTTCCAGAATACGCACACAGCTGAAAACCTCTTACGGCAACTGAGGAAGATCATCGCGGAATGGCTTACCCCAATTGGACTCTCCTGTGGATTTGTGGCATCGGACAACGCCAGCAATATTGTGTGTGCATTAAATATGGGCAAATTCCAGCACGTCCCATGTTTTGCACATACCTTGAATTTGGTGGTGCAGAATTTTTAAAAAAACGACAGGGGCGTGCAAGAGATGCTGTCGGTGGCCAGAAAAATTGCGGGACACTTTCGGCGTACAGGCACCACGTACAGAAGACTGGAGCACCACCAAAAACTACTGAACCTGCCCTGCCATCATCTGAAGCAAGAAGTGGTAACGAGGTGGAATTCAACCCTCTATATGCTTCAGAGGTTGGAGGAGCAGCAAAAGGCCATTCAAGCCTATACAATTGAGCACGATATAGGAGGTGGAATGCACCTGTCTCAAGTGCAGTGGAGAATGATTTCAACGTTGTGCAAGGTTCTGATGCCCTTTGAACTTGCCACACGTGAAGTCAGTTCAGACACTGCCAGCCTGAGTCAGGTCATTCCCCTCATCAGGCTTTTGCAGAAGAAGCTGGAGGCATTGAAGAAGGAGCTAAAAGGGAGCGATTCCGCTAGGCATGTGGGACTTGTGGATGCAGCCCTTAATTCGCTTAACAAGGATTCACGGGTGGTCAATCTGTTGAAATCAGAGCACTACATTTTGGCCACCGTGCTCGATCCTAGATTTAAAGCCTACCTTGGATCTCTCTTTCCGGCAGACACAAGTCTGCTGGGGTGCAAAGACCTGCTGGTGACAAAATTGTCAAGTCAAGCGGAACGCGACCTGTCAACATCTCCTCCTTCACATTCTCCCGCAACTGGGGGTGCGAGGAAAAGGCTCAGAATTCCGAGCCCACCCGCTGGCGGTGATGCAGGGCAGTCTGGAGCGACTGCTGATGCTGACATCTGGTCCGGACTGAAGGACCTGACAACGATTACGGACATGTCGTCTACTGTCACTGCATATGATTCTCTCAACATTGATAGAATGGTGGAGGATTATATGAGTGACCGCATCCAAGTAGGCACGTCACACAGTCCGTACTTATACTGGCAGGAAAAAGAGGCAATTTGGAGGCCCTTGCACAAACTGGCTTTATTCTACCTAAGTTGCCCTCCCACAAGTGTGTACTCCGAAAGAGTGTTTAGTGCCGCCGCTCACCTTGTCAGCAATCGGCGTACGAGGTTACATCCAGAAAATGTGGAGAAGATGATGTTCATTAAAATGAATTATAATCAATTCCTCCGTGGAGACATTGACCAGCAGCAATTGCCTCCACAAAGTACACAGGGAGCTGAGATGGTGGATTCCAGTGGGGACGAATTGATAATCTGTGAGGAGGGGGATGTACACGGTGATATATCGGAGGGTGAAGATGAGGTGGACATCTTGCCTCTGTAGAGCCAGTTTGTGCAAGGAGAGATTAATTGCTTCTTTTTTGGGGGGGGTCCAAACCAACCCGTCATATCAGTCACAGTCGTGTGGCAGACCCTGTCACTGAAATGATGGGTTGGTTAAAGTGTGCATGTCCTGTTTTGTTTATACAACATAAGGGTGGGTGGGAGGGCCCAAGGACAATTCCATCTTGCACCTCTTTTTTCTTTTCTTTTTCTTTGCATCATGTGCTGATTGGGGAGGGTTTTTTGGAAGGGACATCCTGCGTGACACTGCAGTGCCACTCCTAGATGGGCCCGGTGTTTGTGTCGGCCACTAGGGTCGCTAATCTTACTCACACAGTCAGCTACCTCATTGCGCCTCTTTTTTTCTTTGCGTCATGTGCTGTTTGGGGAGGGTTTTTTGGAAGGGACATCCTGCGTGACACTGCAGTGCCACTCCTAGATGGGCCCGGTGTTTGTGTCGGCCACTAGGGTCGCTAATCTTACTCACACAGCTACCTCATTGCGCCTCTTTTTTTCTTTGCGTCATGTGCTGTTTGGGGAGGGTTTTTTGGAAGGGCCATCCTGCGTGACACTGCAGTGCCACTCCTAGATTGGCCCGGTGTTTGTGTCGGCCACTAGGGTCGCTAATCTTACTCACACAGCTACCTCATTGCGCCTCTTTTTTTCTTTGCGTCATGTGCTGTTTGGGGAGGGTTTTTTGGAAGGGACATCCTGCGTGACACTGCAGTGCCACTCCTAGATGGGCCCGGTGTTTGTGTCGGCCACTAGGGTCGCTTATCTTACTCACACAGCGACCTCGGTGCAAATTTTAGGACTAAAAATAATATTGTGAGGTGTGAGGTATTCAGAATAGACTGAAAATGAGTGTAAATTATGGTTTTTGAGGTTAATAATACTTTGGGATCAAAATGACCCCCAAATTCTATGATTTAAGCTGTTTTTTAGTGTTTTTTGAAAAAAACACCCGAATCCAAAACACACCCGAATCCGACAAAAAAAATTCGGTGAGGTTTTGCCAAAACGCGTTCGAACCCAAAACACGGCCGCGGAACCGAACCCAAAACCAAAACACAAAACCCGAAAAATTTCAGGCGCTCATCTCTAAAATACCCTCACGCTAGATAAATATATGGTATTGTGGTGTAAGATGCAGAGCAGGAAGCTTTGGTGATAAATACCATCACGCTAGATAAATATATGGTGTTGCGGCGTAAGATGCAGTGCAGGAAGCTTTGGTGATAAATACCCTCACGCTAGATAAATATATGGTGTTGTGGTGTAAGATGCAGTGCAGGAAGCTTTGGTGATAAATACCCTCACGCTAGATAAATATATGGTATTGTGGTGTAAGATGCAGTGCAGGAAGCTTTGGTGATAAATACCATCACGCTAGATAAATATATGGTGTTGCGGCGTAAGATGCAGTGCAGGAAGCTTTGGTGATAAATACCCTCACGCTAGATAGATATATGGTATTGTGGTGTAAGATGCAGAGCAGGAAGCTTTGGTGATAAATACCATCACGCTAGATAAATATATGGTGTTGCGGCGTAAGATGCAGTGCAGGAAGCTTTGGTGATAAATACCCTCACGCTAGATAAATATATGGTGTTGTGGTGTAAGATGCAGTGCAGGAAGCTTTGGTGATAAATACCCTCACGCTAGATAAATATATGGTATTGTGGTGTAAGATGCAGTGCAGGAAGCTTTGGTGATAAATACCCTCACGCTAGATAAAATAAGATTTTACTTACCGATAAATCTATTTCTCGTAGTCCGTAGTGGATGCTGGGGACTCCGTCAGGACCATGGGGATTAGCGGCTCCGCAGGAGACAGGGCATAAAAATAAAGCTTTAGGATCAGGTGGTGTGCACTGGCTCCTCCCCCTATGACCCTCCTCCAAGCCTCAGTTAGGATACTGTGCCCGGACGAGCGTACACAATAAGGAAGGATTTTGAATCCCGGGTAAGACTCATACCAGCCACACCAATCACACCGTACAACTTGTGATCTGAACCCAGTTAACAGTATGACAAACGTAGGAGCCTCTGAACAGACGGCTCACAACAATAACAACCCGATTTTTTTGTAACAATAACTATGTACAAGTATTGCAGACAATCCGCACTTGGGATGGGCGCCCAGCATCCACTACGGACTACGAGAAATAGATTTATCGGTAAGTAAAATCTTATTTTCTCTGACGTCCTAGTGGATGCTGGGGACTCCGTCAGGACCATGGGGATTATACCAAAGCTCCCAAACGGGCGGGAGAGTGCGGATGACTCTGCAGCACCGAATGAGAGAACTCCAGGTCCTCTTTAGCCAGGGTATCAAATTTGTAGAATTTTACAAACGTGTTCTCCCCCGACCACGTAGCTGCTCGGCAGAGTTGTAATGCCGAGACCCCTCGGGCAGCCGCCCAGGATGAGCCCACCTTCCTTGTGGAATGGGCCTTGACAGATTTAGGCTGTGGCAGGCCTGCCACAGAATGTGCAAGTTGAATTGTGCTACAAATCCAACGAGCAATCGTCTGCTTAGAAGCAGGAGCACCCAGCTTGTTGGGTGCATACAGTATAAACAGCGAGTCAGATTTTCTGACTCCAGCCGTCCTTGAAATATATATTTTCAATGCCCTGACAACGTCCAGCAACTTGGAATCCTCCAAATCGCTAGTAGCCGCAGGCACCACAATAGGCTGGTTCAGGTGAAACGCTGACACCACCTTAGGCAGAAACTGAGGACGCGTCCGCAGTTCTGCCCTGTCCGAATGGAAAATCAGATATGGGCTTCTATATGATAAAGCCGCCAATTCTGACACTCTCCTGGCTGAAGCCAGAGCCAGTAGCATGGTTACTTTCCATGTAAGATATTTCAAATCCACCGATTTGAGTGTCTCAAACCAATGGGATTTGAGAAAATCCAAAACTACATTAAGGTCCCACGGAGCCACTGGGGGCACAACCGGGGGCTGTATATGTAGTACTCCTTTTACAAAAGTCTGGACTTCAGGAACTGAAGCCAATTCTTTCTGGAAGAAAATCGACAGGGCCGAAATTTGAACCTTAATGGAACCCAATTTGAGGCCCATAGACAATCCTGTTTGCAGGAAATGTAGGAATCGACCCAATTGAAATTCCTCCGTGGGGGCCTTCCTGGCCTCACACCACGCAACATATTTTCTCCAAATGCGGTGATAATGTTGTGCAGTCACCTCCTTCCTGGCTTTTACCAGTGTAGGAATGACCTCTTCCGGAATGCCTTTTTCCCTTAGAATTCGGCGTTCAACCGCCATGCCGTCAAACGCAGCCGCGGTAAGTCTTGGAATAGACACGGTCCCTGTTGAAGCAGGTCCCGTCTTAGAGGTAGAGGCCACGGATCTTCCGTGAGCATCTCCTGAAGTTCCGGGTACCAAGTTCTTCTTGGCCAATCCGGAGCCACGAGTATCGTTCTTACTCCCCTTTGCCGTATAATTCTCAGTACTTTTGGTATGAGAGGCAGAGGAGGAAACACATACACTGACTGGAACACCCACGGTGTTACCAGAGCGTCCACAGCTATTGCCTGAGGGTCTCTTGACCTGGCGCAATACCTGTCCAGTTTTTTGTTGAGGCGAGACGCCATCATATCCACCTTTGGTTTTTCCCAACGGTTCACAATCATGTGGAAGACTTCTGGATGAAGTCCCCACTCTCCCGGGTGTAGATCGTGTCTGCTGAGGAAGTCTGCTTCCCAGTTGTCCACTCCCGGAATGAACACTGCTGACAGTGCTATCACATGATCTTCCGCCCAGCGAAGAATCCTTGCCGCTTCTGCCATTGCTCTCCTTCTTCTTGTGCCGCCCTGTCTGTTTACGTGGGCGACTGCCGTGATGTTGTCCGACTGGATCAACACCGGCTGACCCTGAAGCAGGGGTTTTGCCAGGCTTAGAGCATTGTAAATCGCTCTTAGCTCCAGTATATTTATGTGAAGAGACATCTCCAGACTTGACCATACTCCCTGGAAGTTTCTTCCCTGTGTGACCGCTCCCCAGCCTCTCAGACTGGCATCCGTGGTCACCAGGACCCAGTCCTGTATGCCGAATCTGCGGCCCTCTAACAGATGAGCACTCTGCAACCACCACAGAAGAGACACCCTTGTCCGTGGCGATAATGTTATCCGCTGATGCATCTGCAGATGCGATCCGGACCATTTGTCCAGCAGATCCCACTGAAAAGTTCTTGCGTGAAATCTGCCGAATGGAATCGCTTCGTAAGAAGCCACCATTTTTCCCAGGACCCTTGTGCAATGATGCACTGACACTTTTCCTGGTTTTAGGAGGTTCCTGACTAGCTCGGATAACTCCCTGGCTTTCTTCTTCGGGAGAAACACCTTTTTCTGGACTGTGTCCAGAATCATCCCTAGGAACAGCAGACGTGTCGTCGGAAACAGCTGCGGTTCTGGAATATTTAGAATCCACCCGTGCTGTCGTAGAACTACTTGAGATAGTGCTACTCCGACCTCCAACTGTTCTCTGGACCTTGCCCTTATCAGGAGATCGTCCATTTTCTTTGAAGAAGAATCATCATTTCGGCCATTACCTTGGTAAGGACCCGGGGTGCCGTGGACAATCCAACCGGCAGCGTCTGAAACTGATAGTGACAGTTCTGTACCACGAACCTGAGGTACCCTTTGAGAAGGGCAAATTGGGACATGGAGGTAAGCATCTGTCCCGGGACACCATATAGTCCCCTTTTTCCTGGTTCGCTATCACTGCTCTGAGTGACTCCATCTTGATTTGAACCTTTTTATGTAAGTGTTCAAATATTTCAGATTTAGAATAGGTCTCACCGAGCCGTCTGGCTTCAGTACCACAATATAGTGTGGAATAATACCCCTTTCCTTGTTGTAGGAGGGGTACTTTGATTATCACCTGCTGGGAATACAGCTTGTGAATTGTTTCCACTACTGCCTCCCTGTCGGAGGGAGACGTTGGTAAAGCAGACTTCAGGAACCTGCGAGGGGGAGACGTCTCGAACTTCCAATCTGTACCCCTGGGATACTACTTGTAGGATCCAGGGGTCCACTTGCGAGTGAGCCCACTGCGTGCTGAAACTCTTGAGACGACCCCCCACCGCACCTGAGTCCGCTTGTACGGCCCCAGCGTCATGCTGAGGACTTGGCAGAAGCGGTGGAGGGCTTCTGTTCCTGGGAATGGGCTGCCTGCTGCAGTCTTCTTCCCTTTCCTCTATCCCATGGCAGATATGACTGGCCTTTTGACCGCTTGCCCTTATGGGGACGAAAGGACTGAGGCTGAAAAGACGTTGTCTTTTTCTCCTTTATACGGCAATACTTCCATGTGCCGTTTGGAATCTGCATCACCTGACCACTGTCGTGTCCATAAACAACTTCTGGCAGATATGGACATCGCACTTACTCTTGATGCCAGAGTGCAAATATCCCTCTGTGCATCTCGCATATATAGAAATGCATCCTTTAAATGCTCTATAGTCAATAAAATACTGTCCCTGTCAAGGGTATCAATATTTTCAGTCAGGGAATCCGACCAAGCCACCCCAGCGCTGCACATCCAGGCTGAGGCGATCGCTGGTCGCAGTATAACACCAGTATGTGTGTATATACTTTTTAGGATATTTTCCAGCCTCCTATCAGCTGGCTCCTTGAGGGCGGCCCTATCTGGAGACGGTACCGCCACTTGTTTTGATAAGCGTGTGAGCGCCTTATCCACCCTAAGGGGTGTTTCCCAACGCGCCCTAACTTCTGGCGGGAAAGGGTATACCGCCAATAATTTTCTATCGGGGGAAACCCACGCATCATCACACACTTCATTTAATTTATCTGATTCAGGAAAAACTACAGGTAGTTTTTTCACACTCCACAAAATACCCTTTTTTGTGGTACTTGTAGTATCAGAAATATGTAACACCTCCTTCATTGCCCTTAACAAGTAACGTGTGGCCCTAAAAGAAAAATACGTTTGTTTCTTCACCGTCGACACTGGAGTCAGTGTCTGTGTCTGTGTCGACCGACTGAGGTAAAAAGACGTTTTAACGCCCCTGACGGTGTTTGAGACGCCTGGACAGGTACTAATTGGTTTGCCGGCCGTCTCATGTCGTCAACCGACCTTGCAGCGTGTTGACATTATCACGTAATTCCTTAAATAAGCCATCCATTCCGGTGTCGACTCCCTAGAGAGTGACATCACCATTACAGGCAATTGCTCCGCCTCCTCACCAACATCGTCCTCATACATGTCGACACACACGTACCGACACACAGCACACACACAGGGAATGCTCTGATAGAGGACAGGACCCCACTAGCCCTTTGGAGAGACAGAGGGAGAGTTTGCCAGCACACACCAAAACGCTATAATTATACAGGGACAACCTTTATATAAGTGTTTTTCCCTTATAGCATCTTAATATATATAATCATATCGCCAAATAAGTGCCCCCCCTCTCTGTTTTAACCCTGTTTCTGTAGTGCAGTGCAGGGGAGAGCCTGGGAGCCTTCCCACCAGCATTTCTGTGAGGGAAAATGGCGCTGTGTGCTGAGGAGAATAGGCCCCGCCCCCTTTTCGGCGGGCTTCTTCTCCCGTTTTTCTGAGACCTGGCAGGGGTTAAATACATCCATATAGCCCCAGGGGCTATATGTGATGTATCTTTTAGCCAGTATAGGTATTTCATTGCTGCTCAGGGCGCCCCCCACAGCGCCCTGCACCCTCAGTGACCGCTGGTGTGAAGTGTGTGACAACAATGGCGCACAGCTGCAGTGCTGTGCGCTACCTCATGAAGACTGAAAAGTCTTCTGCCGCCGGTTTCTGGACCTCTTCACTTTTCGGCATCTGCAAGGGGGTCGGCGGCGCGGCTCCGGGACCGGACTCCATGGCTGGGCCTGTGTTCGATCCCTCTGGAGCTAATGGTGTCCAGTAGCCTAAGAAGCCAATCCATCCTGCACGCAGGTGAGTTCACTTCTTCTCCCCTAAGTCCCTTGTTGCAGTGAGCCTGTTGCCAGCAGGACTCACTGTAAAATAAAAAACCTAAAAACTTTTTCTAAGCAGCTCTTTAGGAGAGCCACCTAGATTGCACCCTGCTCGGACGGGCACAAAAACCTAACTGAGGCTTGGAGGAGGGTCATAGGGGGAGGAGCCAGTGCACACCACCTGATCCTAAAGCTTTATTTTTGTGCCCTGTCTCCTGCGGAGCCGCTAATCCCCATGGTCCTGACGGAGTCCCCAGCATCCACTAGGACGTCAGAGAAATATATGGTATTGTGGTGTAAGATGCAGTGCAGGAAGCTTTGGTGATAAATACCCTCACGCTAGATAAATATATGGTATTGTGATGTAAGATGCAGTGCAGGAAGCTTTGGTGATAAATACCCTCACGCTAGATAAATATATGGTATTGTGGTGTAAGATGCAGTGCAGGAAGCTTTGGTGATAAATACCCTCACGCTAGATAAATATATGGTATTGTGATGTAAGATGCAGAGCAGGAAGCTTTGGTGATAAATACCCTCACGCTAGATAAATATATGGTATTGTGATGTAAGATGCAGTGCAGGAAGCTTTGGTGATAAATACCCTCACGCTAGATAAATATATGGTATTGTGATGTAATATGCAGTGCAGGAAGCTTTGGTGATAAATACCCTCACGCTAGATAAATATATGGTATTGTGGTGTAAGATGCAGTGCAGGAAGCTTTGGTGATAAATACCCTCACGCTAGATAAATATATGGTGTTGTGGTGTAAGATGCAGTGCAGGAAGCTTTGGTGATAAATACCCTCACGCTAGATAAATATATGGTATTGTGGTGTAAGATGCAGTGCAGGAAGCTTTGGTGATAAATACCCTCACGCTAGATAAATATATGGTATTGTGGTGTAAGATGCAGAGCAGGAAGCTTTGGTGATAAATACCCTCACGCTAGATAAATATATGGTACTAGATGCTTCATCGCGCCCTACGGGCGCTCTTCACACCGTCGCAAGGGGCTACGCCCCCTTAACCCTTGCATGCCTTTCTGGGGTTTAATCTTTGTATTATATGGAGTATTACCTGCATTCCTTTGTTAGTGGTTAAATATTGCACAATGAAAGGGCGTGCGATGGTGAAGGAGGCGCAGCCCCTTGCGACGGCGTGAACAGCACCTGCAGGGCACGATGTACAGAATGTAGCGGGTGCGGGGGGGACTGCGGATGGTGTCTGTAGATGCTGCGGGTGGAGGGGAGGCAGAAGTGGGGGTGGGGCCCGGATGGGGAAGGTTCGGGAGGTGCTGTGCGTGGGGGAGGGGCAGAGGAGTGGGGGATGCAGATGGGGGAGGGGTCCGGAGGCACTGCAGGTGGGGGAGGGGCAGGGGTGCCACGGGTGGGAGAGGGGCAGGTGTGGGGATGTTGTGGATGGGTGAAGGGTTCCAGAGGTGCTGTGGGATGGGTGTGCCGGGGGTTGGGTAGGGGACCGCAGGCACCATGGGTAGGGTAGGGGCAGGTACGGGTGTTGCGGCGGATGGGAAAGGAGGTCCGGAGGTGCTGCAGGTGGTGGAGGGGCAGGTGCGGGGGTGCCATTGGTGGGGGATGGGTGGGTGAGGGGGGGGACCGCTGATGGAGGAGGGTGTCTGCAGATGCTGCGGGTGGAGGGGGGCAGGTGTGGGGGGAGACGTATAAGGGGGGTGAATGGTGGAAGGGGCCTGGAGGTGCTGTGGGTGGTGAAGGGGTGGAGGAGTGGGAGCCACGGGTGGTGTAGGGGGTCTGGAGGCACAGCATGTGGGGGAGGGGTGGAGTGCCGCATGTGGTGGAGGGGAAGGTGCGGAGGTGTAGTGCATTGGGGAGAGGTCTGGAGGCGCTGCGGGTACTGTACATGCCATAAAAGGTAGTTGGAGGGTATGCAGTAACAGGGCCAGGACAGGGGTGACAGGGTCAGTACAGGGTTGACGGGGCCAGGACAGGGGTGACGGGGCCAGGACAGGGGTGACGGGGCCAGGACAGGGGTGACGGGGCCAGGACAGGGGTGACAGGGCCAGGACAGGGGTGACAGGGCCAGGACAGAAATGATAGGGACAGGATAGGGGTGACAGGGCCAGGGTAGGGGCGGCAGGACCAGGACAGGGGTGACGGGGCCAGTATAGGGTTGACAGGGCAAGCACAGGGGTGACAGGGCCAGGATAGGGGTAACAGGGCCAGCATAAGGGTGACAGGGCCAGGATAAGGGTGAAAGGGCCAGGATAAGGGTGAAAGGGCCAGGATAAGGGTGAAAGGGCCAGAATAAGGGTGGCAGGGCAAGGCCAGGGGTGACAGGGACATGACAGAACACAGGGCACGGGAGAGATTGGTATTAGGGACAAAACAGTGGTGACAGACAGATGTGTTTTACCGGAGTCACTGCTGCTGGCTGCTGCTGTTCCATTCCAACCTGTTGGGATCTGCTGCTGCTGGAGACGTGGCATGGCTGACTCTCTCAGGCTGGAGTCCTGCTTTCTCTGCCAGTCCGCATCCCTCCCCCCCTCCTCAGTCACACACCGCAGACCTTGCGCAGCTGCCAGGCACTGTGGTAAGGGGAGACTGGAAATGACTGGTTAGCCCCCAGGAGATGCTGCGGCTGGAGGGAGGAGGGGGTCATAGCATGCACGTGGCGCGGACCTCACGGCTTCCGGGCACTGTGGTAAGGGGAGACTGGGAGTGACTGGTTAACTCCCAGGAGACGCTGCGGCTGGAGGGAGGAGTGGGTCAGAGCCTGCAAGCAGATCGGATTTCTGCAGCGCTACCCGCCAGCTAAAGTGTGTGAATGAGCTGGGCGCACTCCACTGCGGGTGGCAGCGCTGCAGCTAGCGGTGGGGTTGCCGAGGCTGGAGATAACAGAGGCAGTATGGAACCTGCACAGCGGCAGGTGCCCCACTAAACTGCAGCTAAGAAGCGTGGAGTGTGTCAGAAAGTGACGCTCCTCCGCACCAGAGAGACCCTGCTGAGTATGCCGATGTGGGGGGTCAAGCACACAGTGAGCCGGTGCCCGTCTGTCTGTATGACATACCCCTCACACACCCCCATACCTCCCAAATGTCCCGATTTTCGCGGGACAGTCCCACTTTTTGGGGTCTGTCCCGCTGTCCCACCCGCGGGTCGCAGTGTCCGGCGGTGGGGGGGGCAGTTGGAAAGCTCCTGTACTCGCTGTTCTGCTTAGCAGAGCAGCGGTGAATAGTGGAGACAGAAGGAGAGGGGGCATCAGGGGGTACGGATTACGGGGGGGGGTTCCAGCAGCAGAGCCGGATTAAGGGGGGGGGGGGGGTGGCCAGGGGATACGTACCGTTGGCCCCACAGTTTTAGGGGCCCCCCCGGCTGGAGTAGCTCTGTCCCAGCTCAGAAGCTCCCCCCCGTCCTGCCAGCAACAGCGGCAGCATTGTGCAACAGTCAGCACACGCTGCTGCATATTGGCAGGTCTGTGGTGTTGCAGGGAGGCAGCAGTCTCCCTGCTTTCTTCTCCCTGTGCGGGTGTGTAGGGGGAGCGACCACCTCCTCTGGATTTAGCCCTAGCTGAGGGGCCAAAATCCCATTAAAAAAATAAAAATAAAAATCGGAATTTGCATAAGGGGGCGTGGCCGCGCGGGCCGCAATTAGGCCATGCCCCCAACCCACAGCAGGCACAGCAATGAGATAGGGCTCCCCTGTCTCAAGTGCCCTGTGCCCCCCGGACTCATAATCAGCCCCTGGGGGCATGCCAGCAGCTCACAGAGCGCTGGGCAAGCCCCCTCACTGACGAAAACGCGGGCCCTCCCGTGAAGCCACGCCCCCTTTTCGCCGAGTGTGTTTCCCTCCTTCTGCCTGGAGAAAGCTCCTGCAGAAAGCTGGGAGGTATGCACCCCTGCCTGTGACATGCCCAATACCCATGCTATCTGCTTCTGCTCCTAGTCTCCTGTAGATTTGGCCAGATCTCTGTGACTCATTTGACTAACTCCGCCCACTGTTGTGACTCCGCCCAGCGTTAGCAAATGAATCACAAGGTCACAGAATAGGGCTATTATATAGGAGATTGTGGTGTAAGATGCAGTGCAGGAAGCTTTGGTGATAAATACCCTCACGCTAGATAAATATATGGTATTGTGGTGTAAGATGCAGAGCAGGAAGCTTTGGTGATAAATACCCTCACGCTAGATAAATATATGGTATTGTGGTGTAAGATGCAGAGCAGGAAGCTTTGGTGATAAATACCCTCACGCTAGATAAATATATGGTATTGTGGTGTAAGATGCAGAGCAGGAAGCTTTGGTGATAAATACCCTCACGCTAGATAAATATATGGTATTGTGGTGTAAGATGTGCAGGAAGCTTTGGTGATAAATACTAGAGATGAGCGGGTTCGGTTTCTCTGAATCCGAACCCGCACGAACTTCATGTTTTTTTTCACGGGTCCGAGCGACTCGGATCTTCCCGCCTTGCTCGGTTAACCCGAGCGCGCCCGAACGTCATCATGACGCTGTCGGATTCTCGCGAGACTCGGATTCTATATAAGGAGCCGCGCGTCGCCGCCATTTTCACACGTGCATTGAGATTGATAGGGAGAGGACGTGGCTGGCGTCCTCTCCATTTAGATTAGGAGAGAGAGAGAGAGATTGACCTGAGGCTGATACTGTAGAAGAGAGTGCAGAGTTTAGTGACTGACCACAGTGACCACCAGCAGTGCAGTTGTTTTATTTAATATATCCGTTCTCTGCCTGAAAAAAACGGTACACACAGTGACTCAGTCACATACCATATCTGTGTGCACTGCTCAGCCCAGTGTGCTGCATGCCTGCATCATCTATGTATATATTATATATCTGACTGTGCTCAGCTCACACTGCTTATAATTGTGGGGGAGACTGGGGAGCACTGCAGTGCCAGTTATAGGTTATAGCAGGAGCCAGGAGTACAAGACAGTCACATACCATATCTGTGTGCACTGCTCAGCCCAGTGTGCTGCATCATCTATGTATATATTATATATCTGACTGTGCTCAGCTCACACAGCTTATAATTGTGGGGGAGACTGGGGAGCACTGCAGTGCCAGTTATAGGTTATAGCAGGAGCCAGGAGTACATATTATATTAAAATTAAACAGTGCACACTTTTGCTGCAGGAGTGCCACTGCCAGTGTGACTGACCAGTGACCTGACCACACTGACCACCAGTATAGTTAGTAGTATACTATATTGTGATTGCCTGAAAAAGTTAAACACTCGTCGTGTGACTTCACTTGTGTGGTGTTTTTTTTTTTATTCTATAAAAAACTCATTCTGCTGACAGACAGTGTCCAGCAGGTCCGTCATTATATAATATATATACCTGTCCGGCTGCAGTAGTGATATATATATATTTTTTATATCATTATTTATCATCCAGTCGCAGCAGACACAGTACGGTAGTTCACGGCTGTAGCTACCTCTGTGTCGGCACTCGGCAGTCCATCCATAATTGTATACCACCTACCCGTGGTTTTTTTTTCTTTCTTCTTTATACATACATACTACTACATCTCTTTATCAACCAGTCTATATTAGCAGCAGACACAGTACAGTACGGTAGTTCACGGCTGTGGCTACCTCTGTGTCGGCACTCGGCAGTCCGTCCATAATTGTATACCACCTAACCGTGGTTTTTTTTTCTTTCTTCTTTATACATACATACTACGACATCTCTTTATCAACCAGTCTATATTAGCAGCAGACACAGTACAGTACGGTAGTTCACGGCTGTGGCTACCTCTGTGTCGGCACTCGGCAGTCCGTCCATAATTGTATACCACCTAACCGTGTTTTTTTTTTCTTTCTTCTTCATACATACATACTACGACATCTCTTTATCAACCAGTCTATATTAGCAGCAGACACAGTACAGTATGGTAGTTCACGGCTGTGGCTACCTCTGTGTCGGCACTCGGCAGTCCGTCCATAATTGTATACCACCTAACCGTGGTTTTTTTTTCTTTCTTCTTTATACATACATACTACGACATCTCTTTATCAACCAGTCTATATTAGCAGCAGACACAGTACAGTACGGTAGTTCACGGCTGTGGCTACCTCTGTGTCGGCACTCGGCAGTCCGTCCATAATTGTATACCACCTAACCGTGGTTTTTTTTTCTTTCTTCTTCATACATACATACTACGACATCTCTTTATCAACCAGTCTATATTAGCAGCAGACACAGTACAGTACGGTAGTTCACGGCTGTGGCTACCTCTGTGTAGGCACTCGGCAGTCCGTCCATAATTGTATACCACCTACCCGTGGTTTTTTTTCTTTCTTCTTTATACATACATACTACTACATCTCTTTATCAACCAGTCTATATTAGCAGCAGACACAGTACAGTACGGTAGTTCACGGCTGTGGCTACCTCTGTGTCGGCACTCGGCAGTCCGTCCATAATTGTATACCACCTACCCGTGGTTTTTTTTTCTTTCTTCTTCATACATACATACTACGACATCTCTTTATCAACCAGTCTATATTAGCAGCAGACACAGTACAGTACGGTAGTTCACGGCTGTGGCTACCTCTGTGTAGGCACTCGGCAGTCCGTCCATAATTGTATACCACCTAACCGTGGTTTTTTTTTCTTTCTTCTTCATACATACATACTACGACATCTCTTTATCAACCAGTCTATATTAGCAGCAGACACAGTACGGTAGTTCACGGCTGTAGCTACCTCTGTGTCGGCACTCGGCAGTCCGTCCATAATTGTATACTAGTATCCATCCATCTCCATTGTTTACCTGAGGTGCCTTTTAGTTGTGCCTATTAAAATATGGAGAACAAAAATGTTGAGGTTCCAAAATTAGGGAAAGATCAAGATCCACTTCCACCTCGTGCTGAAGCTGCTGCCACTAGTCATGGCCGAGACGATGAAATGCCAGCAACGTCGTCTGCCAAGGCCGATGCCCAATGTCATAGTACAGAGCATGTCAAATCCAAAACACCAAATATCAGTAAAAAAATGACTCCAAAACCTAAAATAAAATTGTCGGAGGAGAAGCGTAAACTTGCCAATATGCCATTTACCACACGGAGTGGCAAGGAACGGCTGAGGCCCTGGCCTATGTTCATGGCTAGTGGTTCAGCTTCACATGAGGATGGAGGCACTCAGCCTCTCGCTAGAAAAATGAAAAGACTCAAGCTGGCAAAAGCAGTAGCACCGCAAAGAACTGTGTGTTCTTCGAAATCCCAAATCCACAAGGAGAGTCCAATTGTGTCGGTTGCGATGCCTGACCTTCCCAACACTGGACGTGAAGAGCATGCGCCTTCCACCATTTGCACGCCCCCTGCAAGTGCTGGAAGGAGCACCCGCAGTCCAGTTCCTGATAGTCAGATTGAAGATGTCAGTGTTGAAGTACACCAGGATGAGGAGGATATGGGTGTTGCTGGCGCTGGGGAGGAAATTGACCAGGAGGATTCTGATGGTGAGGTGGTTTGTTTAAGTCAGGCACCCGGGGAGACACCTGTTGTCCGTGGGAGGAATATGGCCGTTGACATGCCTGGTGAAAATACCAAAAAAATCAGCTCTTCGGTGTGGAACTATTTCAACAGAAATGCGGACAACAGGTGTCAAGCCGTGTGTTCCCTTTGTCAAGCTGTAGTAAGTAGGGGTAAGGACGTTAACCACCTCGGAACATCCTCCCTTATACGTCACCTGCAGCGCATTCATAATAAGTCAGTGACAAGTTCAAAAACTTTGGGTGACAGCGGAAGCAGTCCACTGACCAGTAAATCCCTTCCTCTTGTAACCAAGCTCACGCAAACCACCCCACCAACTCCCTCAGTGTCAATTTCCTCCTTCCCCAGGAATGCCAATAGTCCTGCAGGCAATGTCACTGGCAATTCTGACGAGTCCTCTCCTGCCTGGGATTCCTCCGATGCATCCTTGCGTGTAACGCCTGCTGCTGCTGGCGCTGCTGTTGTTGCTGCTGGGAGTCGATGGTCATCCCAGAGGGGAAGTCGTAAGCCCACTTGTACTACTTCCAGTAAGCAATTGACTGTTCAACAGTCCTTTGCGAGGAAGATGAAATATCACAGCAGTCATCCTGCTGCAAAGCGGATAACTGAGGCCTTGACAACTATGTTGGTGTTAGACGTGCGTCCGGTATCCGCCGTTAGTTCACAGGGAACTAGACAATTTATTGAGGCAGTGTGCCCCCGTTACCAAATACCATCTAGGTTCCACTTCTCTAGGCAGGCGATACCGAGAATGTACACGGACGTCAGAAAAAGACTCACCAGTGTCCTAAAAAATGCAGTTGTACCCAATGTCCACTTAACCACGGACATGTGGACAAGTGGAGCAGGGCAGGGTCAGGACTATATGACTGTGACAGCCCACTGGGTAGATGTATGGACTCCCGCCGCAAGAACAGCAGCGGCGGCACCAGTAGCAGCATCTCGCAAACGCCAACTCTTTCCTAGGCAGGCTACGCTTTGTATCACCGGTTTCCAGAATACGCACACAGCTAAAAACCTCTTACGGCAACTGAGGAAGATCATCGCGGAATGGCTTACCCCAATTGGACTCTCCTGTGGATTTGTGGCATCGGACAACGCCAGCAATATTGTGTGTGCATTAAATATGGGCAAATTCCAGCACGTCCCATGTTTTGCACATACCTTGAATTTGGTGGTGCAGAATTATTTAAAAAACGACAGGGGCGTGCAAGAGATGCTGTCGGTGGCCAGAAAAATTGCGGGACACTTTCGGCGTACAGGCACCACGTACAGAAGACTGGAGCACCACCAAAAACTACTGAACCTGCCCTGCCATCATCTGAAGCAAGAAGTGGTAACGAGGTGGAATTCAACCCTCTATATGCTTCAGAGGTTGGAGGAGCAGCAAAAGGCCATTCAAGCCTATACAATTGAGCACGATATAGGAGGTGGAATGCACCTGTCTCAAGCGCAGTGGAGAATGATTTCAACGTTGTGCAAGGTTCTGATGCCCTTTGAACTTGCCACACGTGAAGTCAGTTCAGACACTGCCAGCCTGAGTCAGGTCATTCCCCTCATCAGGCTTTTGCAGAAGAAGCTGGAGACATTGAAGGAGGAGCTAACATGGAGCGATTCCGCTAGGCATGTGGGACTTGTGGATGGAGCCCTTAATTCGCTTAACAAGGATTCACGGGTGGTCAATCTGTTGAAATCAGAGCACTACATTTTGGCCACCGTGCTCGATCCTAGATTTAAAGCCTACCTTGGATCTCTCTTTCCGGCAGACACAAGTCTGCTGGGGTTGAAAGACCTGCTGGTGAGAAAATTGTCAAGTCAAGCGGAACGCGACCTGTCAACATCTCCTCCTTCACATTCTCCCGCAACTGGGGGTGCGAGGAAAAGGCTCAGAATTCCGAGCCCACCCGCTGGCGGTGATGCAGGGCAGTCTGGAGCGACTGCTGATGCTGACATCTGGTCCGGACTGAAGGACCTGACAACGATTACGGACATGTCGTCTACTGTCACTGCATATGATTCTCTCACCATTGAAAGAATGGTGGAGGATTATATGAGTGACCGCATCCAAGTAGGCACGTCACACAGTCCATACTTATACTGGCAGGAAAAAGAGGCAATTTGGAGGCCATTGCACAAACTGGCTTTATTCTACCTAAGTTGCCCTCCCACAAGTGTGTACTCCGAAAGAGTGTTTAGTGCCGCCGCTCACCTTGTCAGCAATCGGCGTACGAGGTTACATCCAGAAAATGTGGAGAAGATGATGTTCATTAAAATGAATTATAATCAATTCCTCCGCGGAGACATTGACCAGCAGCAATTGCCTCCACAAAGTACACAGGGAGCTGAGATGGTGGATTCCAGTGGGGACGAATTGATAATCTGTGAGGAGGGGGATGTACACGGTGATATATCGGAGGGTGAAGATGAGGTGGACATCTTGCCTCTGTAGAGCCAGTTTGTGCAAGGAGAGATTAATTGCTTCTTTTTTGGGGGGGGTCCAAACCAACCCGTCATATCAGTCACAGTCGTGTGGCAGACCCTGTCACTGAAATGATGGGTTGGTTAAAGTGTGCATGTCCTGTTTTGTTTATACAACATAAGGGTGGGTGGGAGGGCCCAAGGATAATTCCATCTTGCACCTCTTTTTTCTTTTCTTTTTCTTTGCGTCATGTGCTGTTTGGGGAGGGTTTTTTGGAAGGGACATCCTGCGTGACACTGCAGTGCCACTCCTAAATGGGCCCGGTGTTTGTGTCGGCCACTAGGGTCGCTAATCTTACTCACACAGTCAGCTACCTCATTGCGCCTCTTTTTTTCTTTGCGTCATGTGCTGATTGGGGAGGGTTTTTTGGAAGGGACATCCTGCGTGACACTGCAGTGCCACTCCTAAATGGGCCCGGTGTTTGTGTCGGCCACTAGGGTCGCTAATCTTACTCACACAGTCAGCTACCTCATTGCGCCTCTTTTTTTCTTTGCGTCATGTGCTGATTGGGGAGGGTTTTTTGGAAGGGACATCCTGCGTGACACTGCAGTGCCACTCCTAAATGGGCCCGGTGTTTGTGTCGGCCACTAGGGTCGCTAATCTTACTCACACAGTCAGCTACCTCATTGCGCCTCTTTTTTTCTTTGCGTCATGTGCTGATTGGGGAGGGTTTTTTGGAAGGGACATCCTGCGTGACACTGCAGTGCCACTCCTAGATGGGCCAGGTGTTTGTGTCGGCCACTAGTGTCGCTTAGCTTAGTCATCCAGCGACCTTGGTGCAAATTTTAGGACTAAAAATAATATTGTGAGGTGTGAGGTATTCAGAATAGACTGATAATGAGTGGAAATTATGGTTTTTGAGGTTAATAATAATATGGGATCAAAATGACCCCCAAATTCTATGATTTAAGCTGTTTTTTAGTGTTTTTTTAAAAAAACACCCGAATCCAAAACACACCCGAATCCGACAAAAAAAATTCGGTGAGGTTTTGCCAAAACGCGGTCGAACCCAAAACACGGCCGCGGAACCGAACCCAAAACCAAAACACAAAACCCGAAAAATTTCAGGCGCTCATCTCTAATAAATACCCTCACGCTAGATAAATATATGGTGGTATTGTGGTGTAAGATGCAGTGCAGGAAGCTTTGGTGATAAATACCCTCACGCTAGATAAATATATGGGCCCTCATTCCGAGTTGATCGGTCGCAAGGCGAATTTAGCAGAGTTACACACGCTAAGCCGCCGCCTACTGGGAGTGAATCTTAGCTTCTTAAAATTGCGACCGATGTATTCGCAATATTGCGATTACTAACTACTTAGCAGTTTCAGAGTAGCTTCAGACTTACTCAGCCTGTGCGATCAGTTCAGTGCTTGTCGTTCCTGGTTGACGTCACAAACACACCCAGCGTTCGCCCAGGCACTCCCACCGTTTCTCCGGCCACTCCTGCGTTTTTTCCGGAAACGGTAGCGTTTTCAGCCACACGCCCCTGAAACGCCGTGTTTCCGCCCAGTAACACCCATTTCCTGTCAATCACATTACGATCGCCGGAGCGAAGAAAAAGCCGTGAGTAAAATTACTTTCTACATAGCAAAGTTACTTGGCGCAGTCGCAGTGCGAACATTGCGCATGCGTACTAAGCGGATTTTCATTGCGATGCGATGAAAAATACCGAGCGAACAACTCGGAATGAGGGCCATGGTATTGTGGTGTAAGATGTGCAGGAAGCTTTGGTGATAAATACCCTCACGCTAGATAAATATATGGTATTGTGGTGTAAGATGCAGAGCAGGAAGCTTTGGTGATAAATACCCTCACGCTAGATAAATATATGGTATTGTGGTGTAAGATGCAGAGCAGGAAGCTTTGGTGATAAATACCCTCACGCTAGATAAATATATGGTATTGTGATGTAAGATGCAAATGTAGAGATGTGCCCTGTGGGCACATCTGTGGTGGTGTCCCTAGCTGGGGACAGCGCTGGGGCAGCTTGTCTGTCCCCAGCGCTGGGTGCGTGGCGGCGGGTGTCCGGTGCAGGGATTACCCTTTTCCCTGCACCGGACCAGAGGCTTTTGAATCTTGGCGCCCTCCGGGAGCCAATCGCGGCTCCCGGAGCGGCAGCCAATCAGAGAGGGACGCGGCGAGCCAATCGGCGCTCGCCACGTCATAGGCCCCGCCCCCGGCGTCTGACGTCAGACGCCAGGCGGGAGCCGAAGAGACCGCGCGCGCGGAAGAGCGCGAAGAAAGAAGACGGGCGGGAGCAGCGGAGATCGTCGGCGCGCAGGAGCGCAGAAGATAGTCCGGCGTGGAGGAGAAGACGACGGCCGTGGGAAGAAGAGCTCCGGTGGCCGCTGAAGAGGCCGGAAGACGTCGGGCTCCGGGAAGATGTCCAGCGGCGGCTGGACGCGGCGAAGAGACGGCGGCGCCGCTGGCCAGGACGGGCCAGCGGCAGAAGAATGCATCCAGGCCGAGAAGGCTGCAGTGGTGGGAAGCAATTGAGCTGTGCAGTTCCCCACTGCAGCCTTCTCCACCGCAGGTAGGCCCTTCTAAGGTGCCCCCTTCTCTCCTCCCTAGACCACCGGGTGTTCGGGCATTAGGCCCGTGGGCAGAGTCAGGCCCTCTCGGCCTGTGGGCATTCAGTCGGGCCCTCCCGGCCCGTGGGCACAAGCGTGGTCGGCTCTCTGGGTCCAAGGCCACGTGCAGCCGGGGTTCCACCCGGCCCGTGGCCCAAGTACCCAGACCCGACCACATTGATAGGGGGTTTGGGCATTAGGCCCAAGCCACCTCAAAGCGCCGCAGTAGGCGGGCACTAGGCCCGGGGGCAAATCAGGCAATAGGCCTGTGGGCGTTAGAGGGCGTTAGGCCCTAGTGTATTTTTGGCCATTAGGGATACGATAAGGTGACCTTGGGCACAAGGCCCAGGTTACCCAACGGGGCAGCATGTTAGGCGGGCGCTAGGCCCGTGGGCGAAGTCAGGCCTCCGGCCTGTGTGCAGTTAGGGGGCGCTAGGCCCAGTGAATAAGAGCCCCCGAGGTGAGTACAGGTGGCCCTGGGCACTAGGCCCAGGCCACCCCGAGGTATTTAGGAAGGCAGAGCTGAGGCCCACATGAGGGAAGGCACAGGAGGTGGGTAGGCCGTGCGGTGCCCACCCCCTTCCAGCGGCAGGTAGGGATTAAAAAGGGACAGCACCGTTTTATATTGTATTTCCGATGTGTGTTGTTACCGTGCAGGGCGAATTGCTGTTATAATGTTTGTGCATAGTTATGTCGCACCACACCCACAGAGCTAGTTTGAGGGCTCTGCCGTTATAGTTAGTATAAGGTGTGACACTAGGTCTAGTTAGGCCCTGCACGGCTGTTTCTTTCTTTTGCCTCCTTACAGGGACCTGTACTGGAGAAGATCGGAGTACCGGAGTGTAAGACGGTGAGTAACCACGGTCTGAGTGGTTGGTTGTGTTTCTTTCTATCTCCCTTCCTTCAGGGCAACGGTGAGCCTTGCACGGCTGTGCAAGGCGGAATTTCCACCTGGTGCGAAAGTGCCGATAGGTGAAATTCGGGCTCTGAGGCGGACGCCGGTGATGACCCCCACCTAGCCCGAAAGCACTATTTTTCTAAGAGGTCGGAGGGCGTTTCGGTCCACAGGTAGGAGGACGGCACTCAGCAATCTCTTTCCTCCTAGGTCGTCGTGTCCGGGTCCGACGGAAGAGTTGCCAGGTCCGTTGAAGCTTCCGGTACCTGAAGGTGAGAGAGAGCGGCGCCTGGTGAGTACAGAGTCTACACCTGCACGGCAGCAGGCACCACCACCACACCGCAGCCGCACCTCTCACACTTGGAGTAGTCGGCAGGATAAAAGAGACCGGATCACGGACACGATGTGGAACGCCACCAAGAAGACCTCCCTGCGGACGGCTCCGGAGAAGACTCACCCCCGGATGTGTGCGGACCAGAGCGACTGGGTGACGGTGTCTGGGGCAGACATCCTGAAGATGGTGCAGCGGTCGGTCCAGCGTGGAAAAGAAGAGCGCCGGGAGAAGGGGCGCAAGAAAGCCGCTGTGACGCCCTGCAAGAGATGTCGGCAAACAGGGCACTTTGCCAGCGAGTGCACTTGGCGAGAGACGTCCCCAAAGAAGGTGGTCCAGGAAGCGGACCGAAGACGTCAGAAGGGCCAAGCGAAGAAGGAGTCCTGGTGTTTGCTCTGTGGAAACTACGGGCATGAGCACAACAGTTGTCCCTGGGACGAAGAGTTGAGCGAAGACGAGGTTGATTCCCGGTGTGAAAGCTGTGGAGATCCCCGACATCGGCTCCTGGAATGTCCATGGACTGAAGACAGGACGGACTACGAGGCCACGGTGAAGCAGATGACGGAGTCTCGTCATCAGCTTTGGGACCGGGTGGCTGCAGAGCCTGTGTGTGCGCTCTGAGAGGCGAGAGGACATGCGCTTCCCGATTGTCCGTGGAATGAAGACCGGATGATTGCGGATGGTCGCGCCCAGAGATGGGAGGAGGAAACCAGGGAAATGGAGCGGAAGGCCTTGCTTGACGTTAGTTCGCAGGTGCCCATTTCCTCTGAGCCGGAACCAACGGGTGAAGATTCCCCAGTGAAGGAGGTGGACCAGGAACCCGTCTTGGAGAAGGTGGCAGTGGCCCTCCCTTGTTGGAAGTGTCGGCGACCAGGACATGCGGCCAGTGAGTGCCCCTGGGAAGATGCCGCGGACCTACTCTGTCCCAGGGAAGTGACCCCAGTAAGGCAGAATCCTTTCCCGCATGAGGCGGAGGTGGATGACTGGGAGGTGAAGAGACCACGCTGCGAAGAAAAGCGTGAAGACCCAGTGACGGAGACGTCCGGAATCTCCCCGCGATGGAACCGTCCACGTCCAGGACGTGCGGAACAGGAGTGTCCTGGGTACCAAAAGATGCCAGCGGAAGCGAAGGAGTACGCTGAGGAAGTCACGATGCCAGCGGAAGCGAAGGAGTACGCTGAGGAAGAAGAGATGCCAGCGGAAGCGAAGGAGTACGCTGAGGAAACAGAGGTGCCAGCGGAAAGGACTAAGTACGCTGAGGAGGAAAATAATACCTCAGTCCAGGTATCGGAGGAAGACTCGGACTACGGTGAGCTGTCCGCCGACGAATCCCTCCAAGAACAGACGGAGGACGACTCTGGCATCGGAAGCGCCGACGAGAGTGACTGGCAGGATCGGGTGGAGTCGTGCTCCCAGTTGAATGCCCTCCATGAAGAGGAGGAGATAGTCCTGGAGCAATACCTGCCGGAAGTACCGAAATGGACGGATGTACGGGGACAGGATCGCGATGCCTTGGGAGGACCCGTTCCAGAGGAAGACACAGGACCTTTGGAGATGCCCCACGAGGAAATTCGACATATGATGGCTGTTGCCCGGGAGGAAATGGATGCCCCGGAGGATTCCGCTGTTGGGTGGTGGTCGGTACCACGCCCTGAAGACAGGGACGATGTCCCAGACGATCTGGAAGGCCAAGAGTGGGGGACTGCTGTCCCCGTGGAGGAAGATTCCCCTTGGTGGCCCACGTTGAGCAACCGTGGGGAGATGCCACTTCCCCAGAGGATCCACCGATGGAGGTCAGGAGGAACGAAGAAGAGGAACCCGGAGCTGGAGGTGGAAGGATGTGGGGTCACAGCCTGTCCGGGCTGGACCCTTGAACACAACCTCGCCGGAGGGACCTCGGAATTCCCTGACCCGCGGACAATGGAAGTCGTGAGGAACTTTGTAGGGACTACAAAGGAAAAAGGGGGGGGAAATGTAGAGATGTGCCCTGTGGGCACATCTGTGGTGGTGTCCCTAGCTGGGGACAGCGCTGGGGCAGCTTGTCTGTCCCCAGCGCTGGGTGCGTGGTGGCGGGTGTCCGGTGCAGGGATTACCCTTTTCCCTGCACCGGACCAGAGGCTTTTGAATCTTGGCGCCCTCCGGGAGCCAATCGTGGCTCCCGGAGCGGCAGCCAATCAGAGAGGGACGCGGCGAGCCAATCGGCGCTCGCCGCGTCATAGGCCCCACCCCCGGCGTCTGACGTCAGACGCCGGGCGGGAGCCGAAGAGACCGCGCGCGCGGAAGAGCGCAAAGAAAGAAGACGGGCGGGAGCAGCGGAGATCGTCGGCGCGCAGGAGCGCAGAAGATAGTCCGGCGCGGAGGAGAAGACGACGGCCGTGGGAAGAAGAGCTCCGGTGGCCGCTGAAGAGGCCGGAAGACGTCGGGCTCCGGGAAGATGTCCAGCGGCGGCTGGACGCGGCGAAGAGACGGCGGCGCCGCTGGCCAGGACGGGCCAGCGGCAGAAGAATGCATCCAGGCCGAGAAGGCTGCAGTGGTGGGAAGCAATTGAGCTGTGCAGTTCCCCACTGCAGCCTTCTCCACCGCAGGTAGGCCCTTCTAAGGTGCCCCCTTCTCTCCTCCCTAGACCACCGGGTGTTCGGGCATTAGGCCCGTGGGCAGAGTCAGGCCCTCTCGGCCTGTGGGCATTCAGTCGGGCCCTCCTGGCCCGTGGGCACAAGCGTGGTCGGCTCTCTGGGTCCAAGGCCACGTGCAGCCGGGGTTCCACCCGGCCCGTGGCCCAAGTACCCAGACCCGACCACATTGATAGGGGGTTTGGGCATTAGGCCCAAGCCACCTCAAAGCGCCGCAGTAGGCGGGCACTAGGCCCGGGGGCAAATCAGGCAATAGGCCTGTGGGCGTTAGAGGGCGTTAGGCCCTAGTGTATTTTTGGCCATTAGGGATACGATAAGGTGACCTTGGGCACAAGGCCCAGGTCACCCAACGGGCAGCATGTTAGGCGGGCGCTAGGCCCGTGGGCGAAGTCAGGCCTCCGGCCTGTGTGCAGTTAGGGGGCACTAGGCCCAGTGAATAAGAGCCCCCGAGGTGAGTACAGGTGGCCCTGGGCACTAGGCCCAGGCCACCCCGAGGTATTTAGGAAGGCAGAGCTGAGGCCCACATGAGGGAAGGCACAGGAGGTGGGTAGGCCGTGCGGTGCCCACCCCCTTCCAGCGGCAGGTAGGGATTAAAAAGGGACAGCACCGTTTTATATTGTATTTCCGATGTGTGTTGTTACCGTGCAGGGCGAATTGCTGTTATAATGTTTGTGCATAGTTATGTCGCACCACACCCACAGAGCTAGTTTGAGGGCTCTGCCGTTATAGTTAGTATAAGGTGTGACACTAGGTCTAGTTAGGCCCTGCACGGCTGTTTCTTTCTTTTGCCTCCTTACAGGGACCTGTACTGGAGAAGATCGGAGTACCGGAGTGTAAGACGGTGAGTAACCACGGTCTGAGTGGTTGGTTGTGTTTCTTTCTATCTCCCTTCCTTCAGGGCAACGGTGAGCCTTGCACGGCTGTGCAAGGCGGAATTTCCACCTGGTGCGAAAGTGCCGATAGGTGAAATTCGGGCTCTGAGGCGGACGCCGGTGATGACCCCCACCTAGCCCGAAAGCACTATTTTTCTAAGAGGTCGGAGGGCGTTTCGGTCCACAGGTAGGAGGACGGCACTCAGCAATCTCTTTCCTCCTAGGTCGTCGTGTCCGGGTCCGACGGAAGAGTTGCCAGGTCCGTTGAAGCTTCCGGTACCTGAAGGTGAGAGAGAGCGGCGCCTGGTGAGTACAGAGTCTACACCTGCACGGCAGCAGGCACCACCACCACACCGCAGCCGCACCTCTCACACTTGGCGTAGTCGGCAGGATAAAAGAGACCGGATCACGGACACGATGTGGAACGCCACCAAGAAGACCTCCCTGCGGACGGCTCCGGAGAAGACTCACCCCCGGATGTGTGCGGACCAGAGCGACTGGGTGACGGTGTCTGGGGCAGACATCCTGAAGATGGTGCAGCGGTCGGTCCAGCGTGGAAAAGAAGAGCGCCGGGAGAAGGGGCGCAAGAAAGCCGCTGTGACGCCCTGCAAGAGATGTCGGCAAACAGGGCACTTTGCCAGCGAGTGCACTTGGCGAGAGACGTCCCCAAAGAAGGTGGTCCAGGAAGCGGACCGAAGACGTCAGAAGGGCCAAGCGAAGAAGGAGTCCTGGTGTTTGCTCTGCGGAAACTACGGGCATGAGCACAACAGTTGTCCCTGGGACGAAGAGTTGAGCGAAGACGAGGTTGATTCCCGGTGTGAAAGCTGTGGAGATCCCCGACATCGGCTCCTGGAATGTCCATGGACTGAAGACAGGACGGACTACGAGGCCACGGTGAAGCAGATGACGGAGTCTCGTCATCAGCTTTGGGACCGGGTGGCTGCAGAGCCTGTGTGTGCGCTCTGCGAGGCGAGAGGACATGCGCTTCCCGATTGTCCGTGGAATGAAGACCGGATGATTGCGGATGGTCGCGCCCAGAGATGGGAGGAGGAAACCAGGGAAATGGAGCGGAAGGCCTTGCTTGAAGTTAGTTCGCAGGTGCCCATTTCCTCTGAGCCGGAACCAACGGGTGAAGATTCCCCAGTGAAGGAGGTGGACCAGGAACCCGTCTTGGAGAAGGTGGCAGTGGCCCTCCCTTGTTGGAAGTGTCGGCGACCAGGACATGCGGCCAGTGAGTGCCCCTGGGAAGATGCCGCGGACCTACTCTGTCCCAGGGAAGTGACCCCAGTAAGGCAGAATCCTTTCCCGCATGAGGCGGAGGTGGACGACTGGGAGGTGAAGAGACCACGCTGCGAAGAAAAGCGTGAAGACCCAGTGACGGAGACGTCCGGAATCTCCCCGCGATGGAACCGTCCACGTCCAGGACGTGCGGAACAGGAGTGTCCTGGGTACCAAAAGATGCCAGCGGAAGCGAAGGAGTACGCTGAGGAAGTCACGATGCCAGCGGAAGCGAAGGAGTACGCTGAGGAAGAAGAGATGCCAGCGGAAGCGAAGGAGTACGCTGAGGAAACAGAGGTGCCAGCGGAAAGGACTAAGTACGCTGAGGAGGAAAATAATACCTCAGTCCAGGTATCGGAGGAAGACTCGGACTACGGTGAGCTGTCCGCCGACGAATCCCTCCAAGAACAGACGGAGGACGACTCTGGCATCGGAAGCGCCGACGAGAGTGACTGGCAGGATCGGGTGGAGTCGTGCTCCCAGTTGAATGCTCTCCATGAAGAGGAGGAGATAGTCCTGGAGCAATACCTGCCGGAAGTACCGAAATGGACGGATGTACGGGGACAGGATCGCGATGCCTTGGGAGGACCCGTTCCAGAGGAAGACACAGGACCTTTGGAGATGCCCCACGAGGAAATTCGACATATGATGGCTGTTGCCCGGGAGGAAATGGATGCCCCGGAGGATTCCGCTGTTGGGTGGTGGTCGGTACCACGCCCTGAAGACAGGGACGATGTCCCAGACGATCTGGAAGGCCAAGAGTGGGGGACTGCTGTCCCCGTGGAGGAAGATTCCCCTTGGTGGCCCACGTTGAGCAACCGTGGGGAGATGCCACTTCCCCAGAGGATCCACCGATGGAGGTCAGGAGGAACGAAGAAGAGGAACCCGGAGCTGGAGGTGGAAGGATGTGGGGTCACAGCCTGTCCGGGCTGGACCCTTGAACACAACCTCGCCGGAGGGACCTCGGAATTCCCTGACCCGCGGACAATGGAAGTCGTGAGGAACTTTGTAGGGACTACAAAGGAAAAAGGGGGGGGAAATGTAGAGATGTGCCCTGTGGGCACATCTGTGGTGGTGTCCCTAGCTGGGGACAGCGCTGGGGCAGCTTGTCTGTCCCCAGCGCTGGGTGCGTGGCGGCGGGTGTCCGGTGCAGGGATTACCCTTTTCCCTGCACCGGACCAGAGGCTTTTGAATCTTGGCACCCTCCGGGAGCCAATCGTGGCTCCCGGAGCGGCAGCCAATCAGAGAGGGACGCGGCGAGCCAATCGGCGCTCGCCGCGTCATAGGCCCCGCCCCCGGCGTCTGACGTCAGACGCCGGGCGGGAGCCGAAGAGACCGCGCGCGCGGAAGAGCGCGAAGAAAGAAGACGGGCGGGAGCAGCGGAGATCGTCGGCGCGCAGAAGATAGTCCGGCGCGGAGGAGAAGACGACGGCCGTGGGAAGAAGAGCTCCGGTGGCCGCTGAAGAGGCCGGAAGACGTCGGGCTCCGGGAAGATGTCCAGCGGTGGCTGGACGCGGCGAAGAGACGGCGGCGCCGCTGGCCAGGACGGGCCAGCGGCAGAAGAATGCATCCAGGCCGAGAAGGCTGCAGTGGTGGGAAGCAATTGAGCTGTGCAGTTCCCCACTGCAGCCTTCTCCACCGCAGGTAGGCCCTTCTAAGGTGCCCCCTTCTCTCCTCCCTAGACCACCGGGTGTTCGGGCATTAGGCCCGTGGGCAGAGTCAGGCCCTCTCGGCCTGTGGGCATTCAGTCGGGCCCTCCCGGCCCGTGGGCACAAGCGTGGTCGGCTCTCTGGGTCCAAGGCCACGTGCAGCCGGGGTTCCACCCGGCCCGTGGCCCAAGTACCCAGACCCGACCACATTGATAGGGGGTTTGGGCATTAGGCCCAAGCCACCTCAAAGCGCCGCAGTAGGCGGGCACTAGGCCCGGGGGCAAATCAGGCAATAGGCCTGAGGGCGTTAGAGGGCGTTAGGCCCTAGTGTATTTTTGGCCATTAGGGATACGATAAGGTGACCTTGGGCACAAGGCCCAGGTCACCCAACGGGCAGCATGTTAGGCGGGCGCTAGGCCCGTGGGCGAAGTCAGGCCTCCGGCCTGTGTGCAGTTAGGGGGCGCTAGGCCCAGTGAATAAGAGCCCCCGAGGTGAGTACAGGTGGCCCTGGGCACTACGCCCAGGCCACCCCGAGGTATTTAGGAAGGCAGAGCTGAGGCCCACATGAGGGAAGGCACAGGAGGTGGGTAGGCCGTGCGGTGCCCACCCCCTTCCAGCGGCAGGTAGGGATTAAAAAGGGACAGCACCGTTTTATATTGTATTTCCGATGTGTGTTGTTACCGTGCAGGGCGAATTGCTGTTATAATGTTTGTGCATAGTTATGTCGCACCACACCCACAGAGCTAGTTTGAGGGCTCTGCCGTTATAGTTAGTATAAGGTGTGACACTAGGTCTAGTTAGGCCCTGCACGGCTGTTTCTTTCTTTTGCCTCCTTACAGGGACCTGTACTGGAGAAGATCGGAGTACCGGAGTGTAAGACGGTGAGTAACCACGGTCTGAGTGTTTGGTTGTGTTTCTTTCTATCTCCCTTCCTTCAGGGCAACGGTGAGCCTTGCACGGCTGTGCAAGGCGGAATTTCCACCTGGTGCGAAAGTGCCGATAGGTGAAATTCGGGCTCTGAGGCGGACGCCGGTGATGACCCCCACCTAGCCCGAAAGCACTATTTTTCTAAGAGGTCGGAGGGCGTTTCGGTCCACAGGTAGGAGGACGGCACTCAGCAATCTCTTTCCTCCTAGGTCGTCGTGTCCGGGTCCGACGGAAGAGTTGCCAGGTCCGTTGAAGCTTCCGGTACCTGAAGGTGAGAGCGGCGCCTGGTGAGTACAGAGTCTACACCTGCACGGCAGCAGGCACCACCACCACACCGCAGCCGCACCTCTCACACAGTGCAGGAAGCTTTGGTGATAAATACCCTTACGCTAGATAAATATATGGTGTTGTGGTGTAAGATGCAGTGCAGGAAGCTTTGGTGATAAATACCCTCACGCTAGATAAATATATGGTATTGTGGTGTAAGATGCAGAGCAGGAAGCTTTGGTGATAAATACCCTCACGCTAGATAAATATATGGTGGTGTTGTGGTGTAAGATGCAGTGCAGGAAGCTTTGGTGATAAATACCCTCACGCTAGATAGATATATGGTATTGTGGTGTAAGATGCAGAGCAGGAAGCTTTGGTGATAAATACCCTCACGCTAGATAGATATATGGTATTGTGGTGTAAGATGCAGTGCAGGAAGCTTTGGTGATAAATACCCTCACGCTAGATAGATATATGGTATTGTGGTGTAAGATGCAGTGCAGGAAGCTTTGGTGATAAATACCCTCACGCTAGATAAATATATGGTGTTGTGGTGTAAGATGCAGTGCAGGAAGCTTTGGTGATAAATACCCTCACGCTAGATAAATATATGGTGGTGTTGTGGTGTAAGATGCAGTGCAGGAAGCTTTGGTGATAAATACCCTCACGCTAGATAGATATATGGTATTGTGGTGTAAGATGCAGAGCAGGAAGCTTTGGCGACTTATCTGAAGAATACAAAGTACAAGTATCTCACCTTCTGTCACACTCAGTGGTATAACTACAGGGAGGCTGGACTGGCGAATGTTCGGGGCCCCCGGTGAATCCTCAATGTGTGTTTATACTGTTGTGTAATTAGCCTGTGTAGTTATGTAACCTCTTAGCCAAATGGTGCCAGCTAATTCCCGGGTGTCTATTAATTCCTCTGTTTGGGGGAGGCACTAAAGCTATGTACACTGGCAGATTTTTTTGGGGTCGGCCCAACAATCGGACAATTTTTCGGGAAATTGCAGGCACCAATATCTCAGCTACACACTAAAAGATTTTTTGTTCAGTTACCTATTTTCTGCCACATCACACGACATGTACATATGTCTGCTCACAAGCAGGATGACGTAATGACAGGGACACATAGGAAATATGGGCAGATTATTGAGAACGCACACTGGGTAGATATCGGGAGATTGTGGCCGAGATTTTTGGTTTAGGCCGATAGATCGCAAAATCGATCTCTAGTGTGTGTGGGCGAGGTTTTCCAGAATTATCTGCAGAACGCCAAAGCGATCGTTCGTACACACTGTGCGAACAATCAGGCCAATGTCCCAATTACTGGCAAATCGGCCCAATAATTGTATAGTGTGTGCTTAGCTGAAGGCCCGATAGACCTCTACCGATATAAAAGTATAGTATAAAAGCTTTGTACCATCTAGTGTGGAAGTAGGCTGAGCCTGTCTGAGGGCCAGTGTACATAGGCAAATGCTGGAACCCCCAGCCAGTGACCACAGTAGCACACCTATGTCTGGGAGAGCCTGAATCTCAGGTGGGGATCCCGGATGCTGAGAAAAGTACTGAAGTCTCCCGGAGCTGCCGGGGTCCCCCCTGCATTTCCTGAGTGAAGTGGGCAGCCGATGCCGCTGAATTGCTCCATTGTAGCCCCGCACCCTGCTTTACAGTGCTGGTAATCGTGGCATTGTGTAGCGGTGACATGCCACGAATGCGCACCACACATCTATGCTTCCTGTAGGGGGCAGACAGAAAGCTGAGCAGCACCTTCTCCTACCAAGTCTGCTGTGGTTGTGTCTCAGAGCACTCAATCAGCGCACCAGACCAGAGAGCAGCTGCCAGCAAGAAGAGACAGGCGTCTTACCATGAGGTGGGAGAATGTGGGTTTAGAGAAGTCAGTTCTGTCTCCTTCTGGTTTTATTATGTATGACTCTGTATATTACTTTTCACCTTTTCCTGACCACTTAAGCACCCACTCCCTCCTCTCCCCTCTAGCACTATGTATGAGGCAGTCTATACTGTAGTTTGTTATGTGCTAATTATCACTGTAAAAGGAAGCATTTGACTGTGACGAGGGAGGTGACGGGGAATGGCGGCAATGTCACGTATGTTTTCAGGTTGTGTATCTGCAGACAGCAGCGATCATGTATGCAGAGAAACATGGCGCCAGCGTCGCTACTGCCGCGGCCAGTCTGCGTGACCATAGGGTCCTTAGACCCGATGTTATCCGTTATTGCGTATACTGTAGGCTGCAAATGTGAGCGTAGCTGCGAAAGAGCTGCGATGGCTCCGGTGTGCGTCTCCTTCCACTTCAGGGCGGCAGCGCCAATCGCTAACAGTAGCAGTTCCGTAGCGGGGAAAATCGCTCTTGCAATTGCATCTGCGTACAATCATGAACGTAAAACCAGTGCAGTAAGGGTGTGGTTCCGTAAAATGCGACGCATAGACGCCTGTCATGTGACTTATCTATTGCAGACCCAAAATACACACTGATAATAATGACGTTCGGCAGCAATCGCTAGACGCTTCCGTCTGATTGGCTGACTGTACGTCACCTTCTCCCGCTCATTCATACATTTGTGTTGTGGATATACGATGTGTCTGCGCAATTCTCACTTTGTGCCTCACACCCGTTGTGTCAGAGAAGCAGCACATTCCCACTGAGCAGACACAGCGCCGTGACAGCTGCGGGGCGCATCTAATTACAGACTATTTCATCGCTAAAGTCCAATTAGTGCATGAAATGAGTAACACTTCAGACACACACTATAGAAATGTGTCCTTACAGTTATACTCCGTATCCTGAGCTGGGGGTATATATAGAGGGGGGTGTAAGTCAGTCTAATGAATCCCTGACTTTCATAGCGGCTGCTGCAGATCTGGACACATCCTGAGCCGCGCCCAACTTACTGTAGCACGCACGCGCAAATACAGCTTTTATCAGATGCAATTCACGCCTGTGTTTTTATCATAATATTCTTATTATTATTATACTTTATGTGGCGCCACAAGGTGTCTGCAGCGCCTTATAAAATACAGATACCGTGCAAACATGAAAACAATGACAAAAATTGCAGAACATGGGATACAAGATACAAGATATCCATTGCTGCGCTGCACCTGCTGAACCCAAAGATTCAGTGACTTTATTGGCTATGGTGAGGGGTACGTGAGGAGAGAGGGAGGGACAGACACCCTATAGAGGAGGGACAGACAGTCAGCCAGCGAGGAGCATAGAGCGGTGGGTTAGGATGAGAGATTACACTCTATAGGGGAGGGACAGACAGACAGGGGTGACACAGAGGAGAGACAGTGAGTGAGGAGCATAGAGCGGTGGGATAGGATGAGAGATTACACTCTATAGGGGAGGGACAGACAGACAGGGGTGACACAGAGGAGAGACAGTGAGTGAGGAGCATAGAGCGGTGGGTTAGGATGAGAGATTACACTCTATAGGGGAGGGACAGACAGACAGGGATGACACGGAGGAGAGAGTAAGTGAGGAGCATAGAGCGGTGGGTTAGGATGAGAGCTACACTCTATAGGGGAGGGGCAGACAGGGGTGACACAGAGGAGAGACAGTGAGTGAGGAGCATAGAGTGGTGGGTTAGGAGAGATGTGCACCGGAAATTTTTCGGGTTTTGGGTTCGGTTCCGTGGCCGTGTTTTGGGTTCGAACGCGTTTTGGCAAAACCTCACCGAATTTTTTTTGTCGGATTCGGGTGTGTTTTGGATTCGGGTGTTTTTTTAAAAAAACCCTAAAAAACAGCTTAAATCATAGAATTTGGGGGTCATTTTGATCCCAAAGTATTATTAACCTCAATAACCATAATTTCTACTCATTTTCAGTCTATTCTGAACACCTCACACCTCACAATATTATTTTTAGTCCTAAAATTTGCACCGAGGTCGCTGGATGACTAAGCTCAGCGACCCAAGTGGCCGACACAAACACCTGGCCCATCTAGGAGTGGCACTGCAGTGTCACGCAGGATGGCCCTTCCAAAAAACACCCCCCAAACAGCACATGACGCAAAGAAAAAAAGAGGCGCAATGAGGTAGCTGTGTGAGTAAGCTAAGCGACCCTAGTGGCCGACACAAACACCTGGCCCATCTAGGAGTGGCACTGCAGTGTCAGGCCGGATGGCCCTTCCAAAAAATACTCCCCAAACAGCACATGACGCAAAGAAGAAAAAAAAGAGGCGCAATGAGGTAGCTGTGTGACTAAGATAAGTGACCCTAGTGGCCGACACAAACACCTGGCCCATCTAGGAGTGGCACTGCAGTGTCACGCAGGATGACCCTTCCAAAAAATACTCCCCAAACAGCACATGACGCAAAGAAGAAAAAAAAGAGGCGCAATGAGGTAGCTGTGTGACTAAGATAAGCGACCCTAGTGGCCGACACAAACACCTGGCCCATCTAGGAGTGGCACTGCAGTGTCACGCAGGATGGCCCTTCCAAAAAACACCCCCCAAACAGCACATGACGCAAAGAAAAATGAAAGAAAAAAGAGGTGCAAGATGGAATTGTCCTTGGGCCCTCCCACCCACCCTTATGTTGTATAAACAGGACATGCACACTTTAACCAACCCATCATTTCAGTGACAGGGTCTGCCACACGACTGTGACTGAAATGACGGGTTGGTTTGGACCCCCACCAAAAAAGAAGCAATTAATCTCTCCTTGCACAAACTGGCTCTACAGAGGCAAGATGTCCACCTCATCATCATCCTCCGATTCATCACCGTGTACATCCCCCTCCTCACAGATTATCAATTCGTCCCCACTGGAATCCACCATCACAGCTCCCTGTGTACTTTGTGGAGGCAATTGCTGCTGGTGAATGTCTCCACGGAGGAATTGATTATAATTCATTTTAATGAACATCATCTTCTCCACATTTTCTGGAAGTAACCTCGTACGCCGATTGCTGACAAGGTGAGCGGCGGCACTAAACACTCTTTCGGAGTACACACTTGTGGGAGGGCAACTTAGGTAGAATAAAGCCAGTTTGTGCAAGGGCCTCCAAATTGCCTCTTTTTCCTGCCAGTATACGTACGGACTGTCTGACGTGCCTACTTGGATGCGGTCACTCATATAATCCTCCACCATTCTTTCAATGGTGAGAGAATCATATGCAGTGACAGTAGACGACATGTCCGTAATCGTTGGCAGGTCCTTCAGTCCGGACCAGATGTCAGCATCAGCAGTCGCTCCAGACTGCCCTGCATCACCGCCAGCGGGTGGGCTCGGAATTCTGAGCCTTTTCCTCGCACCCCCAGTTGCGGGAGAATGTGAAGGAGGAGATGTTGACAGGTCGCGTTCCGCTTGACTTGACAATTTTCTCACCAGCAGTTCTTTGAACCCCTGCAGACTTGTGTCTGCCGGAAAGAGAGATACAACGTAGGTTTTAAATCTAGGATCGAGCACGGTGGCCAAAATGTAGTGCTCTGATTTCAACAGATTGACCACCCGTGAATCCTTGTTAAGCGAATTAAGGGCTCCATCCACAAGTCCCACATGCCTAGCGGAATCGCTCTGTGTTAGCTCCTCCTTCAATGTCTCCAGCTTCTTCTGCAAAAGCCTGATGAGGGGAATGACCTGACTCAGGCTGGCAGTGTCTGAACTGACTTCACGTGTGGCAAGTTCAAAGGGCAGCAGAACCTTGCACAACGTTGAAATCATTCTCCACTGTGCTTGAGACAGGTGCATTCCACCTCCTATATCGTGCTCAGTTGTATAGGCTTGAATGGCCTTTTGCTGCTCCTCCAACCTCTGAAGAATATAGAGGGTTGAATTCCACCTCGTTACCACTTCTTGCTTCAGATGATGGCAGGGCAGGTTCAGGCGTTTTTGGTGTTGCTCCAGTCTTCTGTACGTGGTGCCTGTACGCCGAAAGTGTCCCGCAATTCTTCTGTCCACCGACAGCATCTCTTGCACGCCCCTGTCGTTTTTTAAATAATTCTGCACCACCAAATTCAAGGTATGTGCAAAACATGGGACGTGCTGGAATTTGCCCAGATTTAATGCACACACAATATTGCTGGCGTTGTCCGATGCCACAAATCCACAGGAGAGTCCAATTGGGGTAAGCCATTCTGCGATGATCTTCCTCAGTTGCCGTAAGAGGTTTTCAGCTGTGTGCGTATTCTGGAAAGCGGTGATACAAAGCGTAGCCTGCCTAGGAAAGAGTTGGCGTTTGCGAGATGCTGCTACTGGTGCCGCCGCTGCTGTTCTTGCGGCGGGAGTCAATACATCTACCCAGTGGGCTGTCACAGTCATATAGTCCTGAGCCTGCCCTGCTCCACTTGTCCACATGTCCGTGGTTAAGTGGACATTGGGTACAACTGCATTTTTTAGGACACTGGTGAGTCTTTTTCTGAGGTCTGTGTACATTTTCGGTATCGCCTGCCTAGAGAAATGGAACCTAGATGGTATTTGGTACCGGGGACACAGTACCTCAAACAAGTCTATAGTTGGCTCTGCAGTAATGATGGATACCGGAACCACGTTTCTCACCGCCCAGGATGCCAATGCCTCAGTTATCCGCTTTGCAGCAGGATGACTGCTGTGATATTTCATCTTCCTCGCAAAGGACTGTTGGTCAGTCAATTGCTTGGTGGAAGTAGTAAAAGTGGTCTTACGACTTCCCCTCTGGGATGACCATCGACTCCCAGCAGCAACAACAGCAGCGCCAGCAGCAGTAGGCGTTACACTCAAGGATGCATCGGAGGAATCCCAGGCAGGAGAGGACTCGTCAGAATTGCCAGTGACATGGCCTTCAGGACTATTGGCATTCCTGGGGAAGGAGGAAATTGACACTGAGGGAGTTGGTGGGGTGGTTTGCGTGAGCTTGGTTACAAGAGGAAGGGATTTACTGGTCAGTGGACTGCTTCCGCTGTCGCCCAAAGTTTTTGAACTTGTCACTGACTTATGATGAATGCGCTGCAGGTGACGTATAAGGGAGGATGTTCCGAGGTGGTTAACGTCCTTACCCCTACTTATTACAGCTTGACAAAGGCAACACACGGCTTGACACCTGTTGTCCGCATTTCTGTTGAAATACTTCCACACCGAAGAGCTGATTTTTTTGGTATTTTCACCAGGCATGTAAATGGCCATATTCCTCCCACGGACAACAGGTGTCTCCCCGGGTGCCTGACTTAAACAAACCACATCACCATCAGAATCCTTCTTGTCAATTTCCTCCCCAGCGCCAGCAACACCCATATCCTCCTCATCCTGGTGTACTTCAACACTGACATCTTCAATCTGACTATCAGGAACTGGACTGCGGGTGCTCCTTCCAGCACTTGCAGGGGGCGTGCAAATGGTGGAAGGCGCATGCTCTTCACGTCCAGTGTTGGGAAGGTCAGGTATCGCAACCGACACAATTGGACTCTCCTTGTGGATTTGTGATTTCGAAGAACGCACAGTTCTTTGCTGTGCTTTTGCCAGCTTAAGTCTTTTCATTTTTCTAGCGAGAGGCTGAGTGCTTCCATCCTCATGTGAAGCTGAACCACTAGCCATGAACATAGGCCAGGGCCTCAGCCGTTCCTTGCCACTCCGTGTGGTAAATGGCATATTGGCAAGTTTACGCTTCTCCGACGATTTTATTTTAGATTTTTGAGTCCTTTTTTTACTGATATTTTGTGTTTTCGATTTTACATGCTCTGTACTATGACATTGGGCATCGGCCTTGGCAGACGACGTTGATGGAATTTCATCGTCTCGGCCATGACTAGTGGCAGCAGCTTCAGCACGAGGTGGAAGTGGATCTTGATCTTTCCCTATTTTTGGAACCTCAACATTTTTGTTCTCCATATTTTAATAGGCACAACTAAAAGGCACCTCAGGTAAACAATGGAGATGGATGGATACTAGTATACTTATGGATGACGAGTGACTGACGACACAGAGGTAGCTACAGCCGTGGACTACCGTACTGCGTCTGCTAGTATAGAGATGATAATGATATAAAAAATATATATATATCACTACTGCAGGTATATATAATATAATGACGGACCTGCTGGACACTGTCAGCAGACTCCTACTACTAGTATGAAGAAGATAGAAAAAAAAACCCCACCACAGGTAGGTATACAATTATGGACGAGCACTGACGACACAGAGGTAGCTACAGCCGTGGACTACCGTACTGCGTCTGCTAGTATAGAGATGATAATGATATAAAAAATATATATATATCACTACTGCAGGTATATATAATATAATGACGGACCTGCTGGACACTGTCAGCAGACTCCTACTACTAGTATGAAGAAGATAGAAAAAAAAACCCCACCACAGGTAGGTATACAATTATGGACGAGCACTGACGACACAGAGGTAGCTACAGCCGTGGACTACCGTACTGCGTCTGCTAGTATAGAGATGATAATGATATAAAAAATATATATATATCACTACTGCAGGTATATATAATATAATGACGGACCTGCTGGACACTGTCAGCAGACTCCTAAACTACTAGTATGAAGAAGATAGAAAAAAAAACCCCACCACAGGTAGGTATACAATTATGGACGAGCACTGACGACACAGAGGTAGCTACAGCCGTGGACTACCGTACTGCGTCTGCTAGTATAGAGATGATAATGATATAAAAAATATATATATATCACTACTGCAGGTATATATAATATAATGACGGACCTGCTGGACACTGTCAGCAGACTCCTACTACTAGTATGAAGAAGATAGAAAAAAAAACCCCACCACAGGTAGGTATACAATTATGGACGAGCACTGACGACACAGAGGTAGCTACAGCCGTGGACTACCGTACTGCGTCTGCTAGTATAGAGATGATAATGATATAAAAAATATATATATATCACTACTGCAGGTATATATTATATAATGACGGACCTGCTGGACACTGTCAGCAGACTCCTAAACTACTAGTATGAAGAAGATAGAAAAAAAAAACCCACCACAGGTAGGTATACAATTATGGACGAGCACTGACGACACAGAGGTAGCTACAGCCGTGGACTACCGTACTGCGTCTGCTAGTATAGAGATGATAATGATATAAAAAATATATATATATCACTACTGCAGGTATATATAATATAATGACGGACCTGCTGGACACTGTCAGCAGACTCCTAAACTACTAGTATGAAGAAGATAGAAAAAAAAACCCCACCACAGGTAGGTATACAATTATGGACGAGCACTGACGACACAGAGGTAGCCACAGCCGTGGACTACCGTACTGCGTCTGCTAATATAGAGATGATAAAGATGATAGAGATGAACAAAAAAAATATAACACTACTGCAGGTAAATATTTATATAATATAATGAATGACGGACCTGCTGGACACTGTCAGCAGAATGCGTTTATAGAATAAAAAAATAAAAAAACACCACAGGAGTGTTTAACTTTTTCAGGCAGACAATATACTGGTGGTCACTGGTCAGTCACACTGGCAGCAAAAGTGTGCACTGTACTCCTGCTATAACTGCACCCCAGTCTCCCCCACAATTCAGCTGTGTGAGCAGTGAGCACTCAGCACAGTCAGATATACATAGATGATATTATCATGCAGCACACTGAGGCTGAGCACAGATATGGTATGTGACTGTGTATCGTTTTTTTTCAGGCAGAGAACGGATTATATTAAATAATAAATAAAACCGGTGGTGGTCACTAGTAACTATCAGCAAAACTCTGCACTCTGAGTACTCCTAATGCTCCCCAAAATTACTAAGTTAGTAGTAAATCAACTGAAGTGTCTCTATCTATTCTAACGGAGAGGACGCCAGCCACGTCCTCTCCCTATCAATCTCAATGCACGTGTGAAAATGGCGGCGACGCGCGGCTCCTTATATAGAATCCGAGTCTCGCGATAGAATCCGAGCCTCGTGAGAATCCGACAGCGGGATGATGACGTTCGGGCGCGCTCGGGTTAACCGAGCAAGGCGGGAAGATCCGAGTCTGCCTCGGACCCGTGTAAAAAGGCTGAAGTTCGGGGGGGTTCGGATTCCGAGGAACCGAACCCGCTCATCTCTAGTTAGGATGAGAGATTACACTCTATAGGGGAGAGACAGACAGACAGAGGTGACACAGAGGAGACAGTGAGTGAGGAGCATAGAGCGGTGGGTTAGGATGAGAGATTACACTCTATAGGGGAGGGACAGACAGACAGGGGTGACACAGAGGAGAGACAGTGAGTGAGGAGCATAGAGCGGTGGGTTAGGATGAGAGATTACACTCTATAGGGGAGGGACAGACAGACAGGGGTGACACAGAGGAGAGAGTAAGTGAGGAGCATAGAGCGGTGGGTTAGGATGAGAGCTACACTCTATAGGGGAGGGGCAGACAGGGGTGACACAGAGGAGAGACAGTGAGTGAGGAGCATAGAGCGGTGGGTTAGGATGAGACCTTACACTCTATAGGGGAGGGGCAGACAGACAGGGGTGACACAGAGGAGAGACAGTGAGTGAGGATCATAGAGTGGTGGTTTAGGATGAGAGATTACACTCTATAGGGGACAGACAGACAGGGGTGACACAGAGGAGAGACAGTGAGCGAGGAGCATAGAGTGGTGGGGTAGGATGAGAGCTTACACTCTATAGGGGAGAGACAGACAGGGGTGACACAGAGGAGAGACAGTGAGTGAGGAGCATAGAGTGGTGGGTTAGGATGAGAGCTTACACTCTATAGGGGAGGGACAGACAGACAGGGGTGACACAGAGGAGAGACAGTGAGCGAGGAGCATAGAGCGGTGGGTTAGGATGAGAGCTTACACTCTATAGGGGAGGTACAGACAGACAGGGGTGACACAGAGGAGAGACAGTGAGTGAGGAGCATAGAGCGGTGGGTTAGGATGAGAGATTACACTCTATAGGGGAGGGACAGACAGACAGGGGTGACACAGAGGAGCGACAGTAAGTGAGGAGCATAGAGCGGTGGGTTAGGATGAGAGCTACACTCTATAGGGGAGGGGCAGACAGGGGTGACACAGAGTAGTGATGAGCGGGTTCGGTTTCTCGGAAACCGAACCCCCCCGAACTTCACGCTTTTTACACGGGTCCGAGGCAGACTCGGATCTTCCCGCCTTGCTCGGCTACCCCGAGCGCGCCCCGAACGTCTTCATCCCGCTGTCGGATTCTCGCGAGGCTCGTATTCTATCGCGAGACTCGGATTCTATATAAGGAGCCGCGCGTCGCCGCCATTTTCACACGTGCATTGAGATTGATAGGGAGAGGACGTGGCTGGCGTCCTCTCCATTTAGAGTAGACTAGAGAGTAGTAGAGAGTAGAGACACTTGATTTACTAATTTTGGGGAGCATATTAGGACGGAGTACTACTTGCTGATAGTGTGACCAGTGACCACCAGTTTAATTAATCCGTTCTCTGCCTGAAAAAAAACGATACACAGTGTGACACAGTCACATACCATATCTGTGCTCAGCCTCAGTGTGCCCTCAGTGTGCTGCATCATCTATGTAATACTGTATATCTGACTGTGCTGAGTGCTCACTGCTCACACAGCTTAATTGTGGGGGAGACTGGGGAGCAGTTATAGCAGGAGTACATATTTTAACAGTGCACACTTTTGCTGCCAGAGTGCCACTGCCAGTGCCAGTGTGACTGACCAGTGACCACTGACCACCAGTATATTGTGATTGTCTGCCTGAAAAAGTTAAACACTCGTCGTGTGGTGTTTTTATTCTATAAACGCATTCTGCTGACAGTGTCCAGCAGGTCCGTCATTATATAATATATACCTGTCCGGCTGCAGTAGTGATATATATATATTTTTTATATCATTATCATCCAGTCTATATTAGCACTGCAGCAGACGCAGTACGGTAGTCCACGGCTGTAGCTACCTCTGTGTCGGCAGTCGCTCGTCCATCCATAATTGTATACCACCTACCTGTGGTGTTTTTTTTTTCTATCTTCTTGATACTAGTAGCTTACTTTAGGAGTCTGCAGTGCTGAGCTGACAGTGTCCAGCAGGTCCGTCATTATATAATATATACCTGTCCGGCTGCAGTAGTGATATATATATATTTTATATCTCATTATCATCCAGTCTATATTAGCAGCAGACGCAGTACGGTAGTCCACGGCTGTAGCTACCTCTGTGTCGGCAGTCGCTAGTCCATCCATAATTGTATACCACCTACCTGTGGTGTTTTTTTTTTTTCTATCTTCTTGATACTACTAGTAGCTTACTTTAGGAGTCTGCAGTGCTGAGCTGACAGTGTCCAGCAGGTCCGTCATTATATAATATATACCTGTCCGGCTGCAGTAGTGATATATATATATATATTTTTTATATCATTATCATCCAGTCTATATTAGCAGCAGACGCAGTACGGTAGTCCACGGCTGTAGCTACCTCTGTGTCGGCAGTCGCTAGTCCATCCATAATTGTATACCACCTACCTGTGGTGTTTTTTTTTTTTCTATCTTCTTGATACTACTAGTAGCTTACTTTAGGAGTCTGCAGTGCTGAGCTGACAGTGTCCAGCAGGTCCGTCATTATATAATATATACCTGTCCGGCTGCAGTAGTGATATATATATATTTTTTATATCATTATCATCCAGTCTATATTAGCAGCAGACGCAGTACGGTAGTCCACGGCTGTAGCTACCTCTGTGTCGGCAGTCGCTCGTCCATCCATAATTGTATACCACCTACCCGTGGTGTTTTTTTTTTTTTTCTATCTTCTTGATACTAGTAGCTTACTTTAGGAGTCTGCAGTGCTGAGCTGACAGTGTCCAGCAGGTCCGTCATTATATAATATATACCTGTCCGGCTGCAGTAGTGATATATATATATTTTATATCTCATTATCATCCAGTCTATATTAGCAGCAGACGCAGTACGGTAGTCCACGGCTGTAGCTACCTCTGTGTCGGCAGTCGCTAGTCCATCCATAATTGTATACCACCTACCTGTGGTGTTTTTTTTTTTCTATCTTCTTGATACTACTAGTAGCTTACTTTAGGAGTCTGCAGTGCTGAGCTGACAGTGTCCAGCAGGTCCGTCATTATATAATATATACCTGTCCGGCTGTAGTAGTGATATATATATATATATATTTTATATCATTATCATCCAGTCTATATTAGCAGCAGACGCAGTACGGTAGTCCACGGCTGTAGCTACCTCTGTGTCGGCAGTCGCTAGTCCATCCATAATTGTATACCACCTACCTGTGGTGTTTTTTTTTTTTCTATCTTCTTGATACTACTAGTAGCTTACTTTAGGAGTCTGCAGTGCTGAGCTGACAGTGTCCAGCAGGTCCGTCATTATATAATATATACCTGTCCGGCTGCAGTAGTGATATATATATATATATTTTTTATATCATTATCATCCAGTCTATATTAGCAGCAGACGCAGTACGGTAGTCCACGGCTGTAGCTACCTGTGTCGGCAGTCGCTCGTCCATCCATAATTGTATACCACCTACCCGTGGTGTTTTTTTTTTTTCTATCTTCTTGATACTAGTAGCTTACTTTAGGAGTCTGCAGTGCTGAGCTGACAGTGTCCAGCAGGTCCGTCATTATATAATATATACCTGTCCGGCTGCAGTAGTGATATATATATATATTTTATATCTCATTATCATCCAGTCTATATTAGCAGCAGACGCAGTACGGTAGTCCACGGCTGTAGCTACCTCTGTGTCGGCAGTCGCTAGTCCATCCATAATTGTATACCACCTACCTGTGGTGTTTTTTTTTTTTCTATCTTCTTGATACTACTAGTAGCTTACTTTAGGAGTCTGCAGTGCTGAGCTGACAGTGTCCAGCAGGTCCGTCATTATATAATATATACCTGTCCGGCTGCAGTAGTGATATATATATATATATTTTTATATCATTATCATCCAGTCTATATTAGCAGCAGACGCAGTACGGTAGTCCACGGCTGTAGCTACCTCTGTGTCGGCAGTCGCTCGTCAATCCATAAGTATACTAGTATCCATCCATCTCCATTGTTTACCTGAGGTGCCTTTTAGTTGTGCCTATTAAAATATGGAGAACAAAAATGTTGAGGTTCCAAAAATAGGGAAAGATCAAGATCGACTTCCACCTCGTGCTGAAGCTGCTGCCACTAGTCATGGCCGAGACGATGAAATGCCAGCAACGTCGTCTGCCAAGGCCGATGCCCAATGTCATAGTACAGAGCATGTAAAATCCAAAACACCAAATATCAGTAAAAAAAGGACTCAAAAATCTAAAATAAAATTGTCGGAGGAGAAGCGTAAACTTGCCAATATGCCATTTACCACACGGAGTGGCAAGGAACGGCTGAGGCCCTGGCCTATGTTCATGGCTAGTGGTTCAGCTTCACATGAGGATGGAAGCACTCAGCCTCTCGCTAGAAAAATGAAAAGACTCAAGCTGGCAAAAGCACAGCAAAGAACTGTGCGTTCTTCGAAATCACAAATCCACAAGGAGAGTCCAATTGTGTCGTTTGCGATGCCTGACCTTCCCAACACTGGACGTGAAGAGCATGCGCCTTCCACCATTTGCACGCCCCCTGCAAGTGCTGGAAGGAGCACCCGCAGTCCAGTTCCTGATAGTCAGATTGAAGATGTCAGTGTTGAAGTACACCAGGATGAGGAGGATATGGGTGTTGCTGGCGCTGGGGAGGAAATTGACCAGGAGGATTCTGATGGTGAGGTGGTTTGTTTAAGTCAGGCACCCGGGGAGACACCTGTTGTCCGTGGGAGGAATAGGGCCATTGACATGCCTGGTGAAAATACCAAAAAAATCAGCTCTTCGGTGTGGAAGTATTTCAACAGAAATGCGGACAACATTTGTCAAGCCGTGTGTTGCCTTTGTCAAGCTGTAATAAGTAGGGGTAAGGACGTTAACCACCTCGGAACATCCTCCCTTATACGTCACCTGCAGCGCATTCATCATAAGTCAGTGACAAGTTCAAAAACTTTGGGCGACAGCGGAAGCAGTCCACTGACCAGTAAATCCCTTCCTCTTGTAACCAAGCTCACGCAAACCACCCCACCAACTCCCTCAGTGTCAATTTCCTCCTTCCCCAGGAATGCCAATAGTCCTGCAGGCCATGTCACTGGCAATTCTGACGAGTCCTCTCCTGCCTGGGATTCCTCCGATGCATCCTTGCGTGTAACGCCTACTGCTGCTGGCGCTGCTGTTGTTGCTGCTGGGAGTCGATGGTCATCCCAGAGGGGAAGTCGTACTCGTAAGACCACTTTTACTACTTCCACCAAGCAATTGACTGTCCAACAGTCCTTTGCGAGGAAGATGAAATATCACAGCAGTCATCCTGCTGCAAAGCGGATAACTGAGGCCTTGGCATCCTGGGCGGTGAGAAACGTGGTTCCGGTATCCATCATTACTGCAGAGGCAACTAGAGACTTGTTGGAGGTACTGTGTCCCCGGTACCAAATACCATCTAGGTTCCATTTCTCTAGGCAGGCGATACCGAAAATGTACACAGACCTCAGAAAAAGACTCACCAGTGTCCTAAAAAATGCAGTTGTACCCAATGTCCACTTAACCACGGACATGTGGACAAGTGGAGCAGGGCAGGCTCAGGACTATATGACTGTGACAGCCCACTGGGTAGATGTATGGACTCCCGCCGCAAGAACAGCAGCGGCGGCACCAGTAGCAGCATCTCGCAAACGCCAACTCTTTCCTAGGCAGGCTACGCTTTGTATCACCGCTTTCCAGAATACGCACACAGCTAAAAACCTCTTACGGCAACTGAGGAAGATCATCGCAGAATGGCTTACCCCAATTGGACTCTCCTGTGGATTTGTGGCATCGGACAACGCCAGCAATATTGTGTGTGCATTAAATCTGGGCAAATTCCAGCACGTCCCATGTTTTGCACATACCTTGAATTTGGTGGTGCAGAATTATTTAAAAAACGACAGGGGCGTGCAAGAGATGCTGTCGGTGGCCAGAAGAATTGCGGGACACTTTCGGCGTACAGGCACCACGTACAAAAGACTGGAGCACCACCAAAAACGCCTGAACCTGCCCTGCCATCATCTGAAGCAAGAAGTGGTAACGAGGTGGAATTCAACCCTCTATATGCTTCAGAGGTTGGAGGAGCAGCAAAAGGCCATTCAAGCCTATACAACTGAGCACGATATAGGAGGTGGAATGCACCTGTCTCAAGCGCAGTGGAGAATGATTTCAACGTTGTGCAAGGTTCTGCAACCTTTTGAACTTGCCACACGTGAAGTCAGTTCAGACACTGCCAGCCTGAGTCAGGTCATTCCCCTCATCAGGCTTTTGCAGAAGAAGCTGGAGACATTGAAGGAGGAGCTAACACAGAGCGATTCCGCTAGGCATGTGGGACTTGTGGATGGAGCCCTTAATTCGCTTAACAAGGATTCACGGGTGGTCAATCTGTTGAAATCAGAGCACTACATTTTGGCCACCGTGCTCGATCCTAGATTTAAAACCTACCTTGGATCTCTCTTTCCGGCAGACACAAGTCTGCTGGGGTTCAAAGAACTGCTGGTGACAAAATTGTCAAGTCAAGCGGAACGCGACCTGTCAACATCTCCTCCTTCACATTCTCCCGCAACTGGGGGTGCGAGGAAAAGGCTCAGAATTCCGAGCCCACCCGCTGGCGGTGATGCAGGGCAGTCTGGAGCGACTGCTGATGCTGACATCTGGTCCGGACTGAAGGACCTGACAACAATTACGGACATGTCGTCTACTGTCACTGCATATGATTCTCTCCCCATTGAAAGAATGGTGGAGGATTATATGAGTGACCGCATCCAAGTAGGCACGTCAGACAGTCCGTACTTATACTGGCAGGAAAAAGAGGCAATTTGGAGGCCCTTGCACAAACTGGCTTTATTCTACCTAAGTTGCCCTCCCACAAGTGTGTACTCCGAAAGAGTGTTTAGTGCCGCCGCTCACCTTGTCAGCAATCGGCGTACGAGGTTACATCCAGAAAATGTGGAGAAGATGATGTTCATTAAAATGAATTATAATCAATTCCTCCGTGGAGACATTGACCAGCAGCAATTGCCTCCACAAAGTACACAGGGAGCTGAGATGGTGGATTCCAGTGGGGACGAATTGATAATCTGTGAGGAGGAGGATGTACACGGTGATATATCGGAGGATGATGATGAGGTGAACATCTTGCCTCTGTAGAGCCAGTTTGTGCAAGGAGAGATTAATTGCTTCTTTTTTGGTGGGGGTCCAAACCAACCCGTCATTTCAGTCACAGTCGTGTGGCAGACCCTGTCACTGAAATGATGGGTTGGTTAAAGTGTGCATGTCCTGTTTATACAACATAAGGGTGGGTGGGAGGGCCCAAGGACAATTCCATCTTGCACCTCTTTTTTCTTTCATTTTTCTTTGCGTCATGTGCTGTTTGGGGGGTGTTTTTTGGAAGGGCCATCCTGCGTGACACTGCAGTGCCACTCCTAGATGGGCCAGGTGTTTGTGTCGGCCACTAGGGTCGCTTAGCTTACTCACACAGCTACCTCATTGCGCCTCTTTTTTTCTTTGCATCATGTGCTGTTTGGGGAGTGTTTTTTGGAAGGGCCATCCTGCGTGACACTGCAGTGCCACTCCTAGATGGGCCAGGTGTTTGTGTCGGCCACTAGGGTCGCTTAGCTTACTCACACAGCTACCTCATTGCGCCTCTTTTTTTCTTTGCGTCATGTGCTGTTTGGGGAGTGTTTTTTGGAAGGGCCATCCTGCGTGACACTGCAGTGCCACTCCTAGATGGGCCAGTTGTTTGTGTCGGCCACTTGGGTCGCTTAGCTTAGCCATCCAGCGACCTCGGTGCAAATTTTAGGACTAAAAATAATATTGTGAGGTGTGAGGTGTTCAGAATAGACTGAAAATGAGTGGAAATTATGGTTATTGAGGTTAATAATACTTTGGGATCAAAATTACCCCCAAATTCTATGATTTAAGCTGTTTTTTAGGGTTTTTTGAAAAAAACACCCGAATCCAAAACACACCCGAATCCGACAAAAAAAATTTGGTGAGGTTTTGCCAAAACGCGTTCGAACCCAAAACACGGCCGCGGAACCGAACCCAAAACCAAAACCCGAAAAATTTACGGTGCTCATCACTAACACAGAGGAGAGACAGTGAGTGAGGAGCATAGAGCGGTGGGTTAGGATGAGACCTTACACTCTATAGGGGAGGGGCAGACAGACAGGGGTGACACAGAGGAGAGACAGTGAGTGAGGAGCATAGAGTGGTGGGTTAGGATGAGAGATTACACTCTATAGGGGACAGACAGACAGGGGTGACACAGAGGAGAGACAGTGAGCGAGGAGCATAGAGTGGTGGGGTAGGATGAGAGCTTACACTCTATAGGGGAGAGACAGACAGGGGTGACACAGAGGAGAGACAGTGAGTGAGGAGCATAGAGCGGTGGGTTAGGATGAGAGTTTACACTCTATAGGGGAGAGACAGACAGACAGGGGTGACACAGAGGAGACACAGTGAGTGAGGAGCATAGAGCTGTGGGTTAGGATGAGAGATTACACTCTATAGGGGAGGGACAGACAGACAGGGGTGACACAGAGGAGAGACAGTGAGTGAGGAGCATAGAGCGGTGGGTTAGGATGAGAGATTACACTCTATAGGGGAGGGACAGACAGACAGGGGTGACACAGAGGAGAGAGACAGTGAGTGAGGAGTATAGAGCGGTGGGTTAGGATGAGAGATTACACTCTATAGGGGAGGGGTAGACAGACAGGGGTGACACAGAGGAGAGACAGTGAGTGAGGAGCATAGAGCGGTGGGTTAGGATGAGAGATTACACTCTATAGGGGAGAGACAGACAGACAGGGGTGACACAGAGGAGAGACAGTGAGTGAGGAGCATAGAGTGGTGGGTTAGGATGAGAGATTACACTCTATAGGGGAGAGACAGACAGACAGGGGTGACACAGAGAAGAGACAGTGAGTGAGGAGCATAGAGCGGTGGGTTACGATGAGATTACACTCTATAGGGGAGGGGAGACAGACAGGGGTGACACAGAGGAGAGACAGTGAGTGAGGAGCATAGAGCGGTGGGATAGGATGAGAGATTACACTCTATAGGGGAGGGACAGACAGACAGGGGTGACACAGAGGACAGACAGTGAGTGAGGAGCATAGAGCGGTGGGTTAGGATGAGAGCTTACACTCTATAGGGGAGGGGAGACAGACAGGGGTGACACAGAGGAGAGACAGTGAGTGAGGAGCATAGAGCGGTGGGATAGGATGAGAGATTACACTCTATAGGGGAGGGACAGACAGACAGGGGTGACACAGAGGACAGACAGTGAGTGAGGAGCATAGAGCGGTGGGTTAGGATGAGAGATTACACTCTATAGGGGAGGGACAGACAGGTGTGACACAGAAGAGAGACAGTGAGTGAGGAGCATAGAGCGGTGGGTTAGGATGAGAGCTTACACTCTATAGGGGAGGGACAGACAGACAGGGGTGACACAGAGGAGAGACAGTGAGTGAGGAGCATAGAGCGGTGGGTTAGGATGAGAGATTACACTCTATAGGGGAGGGACAGACAGACAGGGGTGACACAGAGGAGAGAGACAGTGAGTGAGGAGTATGGACCGGTGGGTTAGGATGAGAGATTACACTCTATAGGGGAGGGGTAGACAGACAGGGGTGACACAGAGGAGAGACCTGTGAGTGAGGAGCATAGAGCGGTGGGTTAGGATGAGAGATTACACTCTATAGGGGAGAGACAGACAGACAGGGGTGACACAGAGGAGAGACAGTGAGTGAGGAGCATAGAACGGTGGGTTAGGATGAGAGATTACACTCTATAGGGGAGAGACAGACAGACAGGGGTGACACAGAGGAGAGACAGTGAGTGAGGAGCATAGAGTGGTGGGTTAGGATGAGAGATTACACTCTATAGGGGAGAGACAGACAGACAGACAGGGGTGACACAGAGGAGAGACAGTGAGTGAGGAGCATAGAGCGGTGGGTTAGGATGAGATTACACTCTATAGGGGAGGGACAGACAGGGGTGACACAGAAAGGAGAGACAGTGAGTGAGGAGCATAGAGCGGTGGGTTAGGATGAGAGATTACACTCTATAGGGGAGGAGCAGACAGACAGGGTTGACACAGAGGAGAGACAGTGAGTGAGGAGCATAGAGCGGTGGGTTAGGATGAGAGATTACACTCTATAGGGGAGAGACAGACAGACAGGGGTGACACAGAGGAGAGACAGTGAGTGAGGAGCATAGAGCGGTGGGTTAGGATGAGAGATTACACTCTATAGGGGAGGGACAGACAGACAGGGGTGACACAGAGGACAGACAGTGAGTGAGGAGCATAGAGCGGTGGGTTAGGATGAGAGATTACACTCTATAGGGGAGGGACAGACAGACAGGTGTGACACAGAGGAGAGACAGTGAGTGAGGAGCATAGAGCGGTGGGTTAGGATGAGAGCTTACACTCTATAGGGGAGGGGCAGACAGACAGGGGTGACACAGAGGAGAGACAGTGAGTGAGGAGCATAGAGCGGTGGGTTAGGATGAGAGCTTACACTCTATAGGGGAGGGGCAGACAGACAGGGGTGACACAGAGGAGAGACAGTGAGTGAGGAGCATAGAGTGGTAGGTTAGGATGAGAGCTTACACTCTATAGGGGAGGTACAGACAGACAGGGGTGACACAGAGGAGAGACAGTGAGTGAGGAGCATAGAGCGGTGGGTTAGGATGAGAGCTTACACTCTATAGGGGAGGGACAGACAGACAGGGGTGACACAGAGAGGAGAGACAGTGAGTGTGGAGCATAGAGCGGTGGGATAGGATGAGAGATTACACTCTATAGGGGAGAGACAAACAGACAGGGGTGACACAGAGGAGAGACAGTGAGTGAGGAGCATAGAGCGGTGGGTTAGGATGAGAGATTACACTCTATAGGGGAGGGGCAGACAGACAGGGGTGACACAGAGGAGAGACAGTGAGTGAGGAGCATAGAGCGGTGGGTTAGGATGAGAGCTTACACTCTATAGGGGAGGGGCAGACAGACAGGTGTGACACAGAGGAGAGACGGTGAGTGAGGAGTATAGAGCGGTGGGTTAGGATGAGAGATTACACTCTATAGGGGAGGGGCAGACAGACAGGGGTGACACAGAGGAGAGACAGTGAGTGAGGAGCATTGAGCGGTGGGTTAGGATGAGAGCTTACACTCTATAGGGGAGGGGCAGACAGACAGGGGTGACACAGAGGAGAGACAGTGAGTGAGGAGCATAGAGCGGTGGGTTAGGATGAGAGATTACACTCTATAGGGGAGAGACAAACAGACAGGGGTGACACAGAGGAGAGACAGTGAGTGAGGAGCATAGAGCGGTGGGTTAGGATGAGAGATTACACTCTATAGGGGAGGGGCAGACAGACAGGGGTGACACAGAGGAGAGACAGTGAGTGAGGAGCATAGAGAGGTGGGTTAGGATGAGAGCTTACACTCTATAGGGGTGGGACAGACAGACAGGGGTGACACAGAGGAGAGACAGTGAGTGAGGAGCATAGAGCGGTGTGATAGGATGAGAGATTACACTCTATAGGGGAGGAGCAGACAGACAGGGGTGACACAGAGGAGAGACGGTGAGTGAGGAGCATAGAGCGGTGGGTTAGGATGAGAGATTACACTCTATAGGGGAGGGACAGACAGACAGGGGTGACACAGAGGAGAGACAGTGAGTGAGGAGCATAGAGCGTTGGGTTAGGATGAGAGCTTACACTCTATAGGGGAGGAGCAGACAGACAGGGGTGACACAGAGGAGAGACAGTGAGTGAGGAGCATAGAGCGTTGGGTTAGGATGAGAGCTTACACTCTATAGGGGAGGAGCAGACAGACAGGGGTGACACAGAGGAGAGACGGTGAGTGAGGAGCATAGAGCGGTGGGTTAGGATGAGAGCTTACACTCTATAGGGGAGGAGCAGACAGACAGGGGTGACACAGAGGAGAGACAGTGTGCGAGGAGCATAGAGCTGATGTATAGTTGTGCATGTATCCGATGTTTTCCCAGTTGAGCGATTATCGGATGACTGCGCATGTGACGCAATGGTCTTACAGTGCTGTACGCAGAGAGGATTTATTCAAAGTGAGTGACAGTCAGGGAGCATTTGGGGGAGGTAACGGGGGGTAAAAACGCAGGCATGTTGCGAGTGTTTTTGGCCCGCGTCTCAGCCATAGGGGGCCACTAAGAATCCCCATAATCGACTGATGTATGACGCAGAAGAGCCGGCGGGCATCTCTATACAGTGTCAGGTGGCAGCATCAGTATTTTCGTACGTTAGCTGCGTACAGATTCACATTAGCGTAATCTCTGAATCAGACACGTAGGGCAGTGGGTGAGAGCGGAACATCCACCCATCTCTCAGGTGAGTCTTGCCGCCTTAGAGAACAGCCTCAGCTGCGTGTTTATTAGGGACGTCTCCGATAAAAGGTTGTATTCTGCTGCCATCTAGTGCTAGACAGAGGTACTACACCAATGCACTTTACAGACTTTATTAGTGTTTGCCCGTGGCTTCGCTCGTGGGGGTGTCTGTTATGGCTCAGCGGAACTATTTTTACAAAGATAGTAGTGCCATCTAATATTGTGATGTATATTTTAGATTATACACATTGAGGCTTATTCAGGTTGGATCACATAAGCGATCCAACAAGCGTGGTGTCCCCATTTTCTGGGAGTGACGAGGCCAAGGACTGTGTCGCGAGGCGCAGTTTCCTTGGCCTCGCAAGCCACTCTCTGACGGCAAGCCTGAGTAAGCAGAGGCCGTCACAGATGAACATCGCAACTGATGGTTGCGATGTTCATCCCGGACTGCGATCGCATCTATGGTAATATTGCTATCGCACATGCAGGAAGGAGGTGCTCCCGCAGTTGCATTGCTAAAGGGATCTATTCAGAATACCGGCGTTCGGAATCCTGACACTGCTCAGAATGCCGACACCAGCATCCTGACATGGATCAGAATGCCGGCGCTGTGATCCTGAATGCCGGCCACCCGATCGAGCTCTGCCTAGAGCTCCTGGCTGCAAGGGCTGCTGGGAGGTGTAGTTTATGTCCCAGGCCCCGGCGCCCGCTGCTGCATGCTGCGTTCATTGCTGGCCCTTACAGCAGGTGAGGTACTACCCGGCGCGGGGGAGGAATGGATTCAGCTGCTACCTACTGGCCGTGGGTGGCACCACTGGGTGGCACCACAACTCTGCTGGCACCATCCTGGCCAATAGGTAGATACGACCCTGTTATGCACACCCAGGGAGGGTTAGGGTTAGGCTGCAGGGGTGGGAGGGTTATGGTTAGGCTGTATGGGGGGAGGGGGGAGTTAGGGTTTGGCGGCAGGAATGGGGGGAGGGAAACATCGGGATTCTCTGCATCCCAGCCGCTGGGATATCATATGTATATGTAGCTAAGAATTGCATTTGCAAAGCTGTTGCCAGTGGCTTTGCAAATGCAATCCTTGCTGAATTAGGCCCATTGATCACAAAATGTCTTTGTAAACAATATTTGCAGTTTTTCCTTCAGGGAGTAACACAAATAGAAACTTGTGGTTACTAACTCGCGAGCAAGCCACGTAACGCTGCCCATTGGAGAAGAAGCTGGTCCTGGGATCTACGTCTGCAGCCCTGAGCGTTTGCCCCTGCGACTTATTGATCGTCATAGCGAAGCAGACACTGACAGGAAACTGCAGGCACATGAATTGAAAAGGAGAATTGTTGGGGATAAGGGGTGTACATGGTATAAACACAGTCACCTCCACCACATCCTGGTAGAATCTCTGTCTCAGTTAGGTTCCTCTGCAGAGCAGTCACTGTAAATGCTAGCCATACATCAGACCAACTTCAGACCAACTTTTCTCCAACACTCCAAACTTCCAACCATCCAACTTGTCTGTTCAACTAAAACAGTGCTCCACACATCTCACCAACCTTTCATCAGTGCTCCACACATCTCACCAACTTTTCATCAGTGCTCCACACATCTCACCAACTTTTCATCAGTGCTCCACACATCTCACCAACTTTTCATCAGTGCTCCACACATCTCACCAACTTTCCATCAGTGCTCCACACATCTCGCCAACTTTTCATCAGTGCTCCACACATTTAACCAACTTTTCATCAGTGCTCCACACATCTCACCAACTTTCCATCAGTGCTCCACACATCTCACCAACTTTTCATCAGTGCTCCACACATCTCACCAACTTTTCATCAGTGCTCCACACATCTCACCAACTTTTCATCAGTGCTCCACACATCTCACCAACTTTTCATCAGTGCTCCACACATCTCACCAACTTTTCATCAGTGCTCCACACATCTCACCAACTTTTCATCAGTGCTCCACACATCTCACCAACTTTTCATCAGTGCTCCACACATCTCACCAACTTTCCATCAGTGCTCCACACATCTCACCAACTTTTCATCAGTGCTCCACACATCTCACCAACTTTTCATCAGTGCTCCACACATCTCACCAACTTTTCATCAGTGCTCCACACATCTCACCAACTTTCCATCAGTGCTCCACACATCTCACCAACTTTTCATCAGTGCTCCACACATCTCACCAACTTTTCATCAGTGCTCCACACATCTCACCAACTTTTCATCAGTGCTCCACACATCTCACCAACTTTTCATCAGTGCTCCACACATCTCACCAACTTTTCATCAGTGCTCCACACATCTCACCAACTTTTCATCAGTGCTCCACACATCTCACCAACTTTTCATCAGTGCTCCACACATCTCACCAACTTTTGATCAGTGCTCCACACATCTCACCAACTTTCCATCAGTGCTCCACACATCTCGCCAACTTTTCATCAGTGCTCCACACATTTAACCAACTTTTCATCAGTGCTCCACACATCTCACCAACTTTCCATCAGTGCTCCACACATCTCACCAACTTTCCATCAGTGCTCCACACATCTCACCAACTTTCCATCAGTGCTCCACACATCTCACCAACTTTTCATCAGTGCTCCACACATCTCACCAACTTTTCATCAGTGCTCCACACATTTAACCAACTTTTCATCAGTGCTCCACACATCTCACCAACTTTTCATCAGTGCTCCACACATCTCACCAATTTTCCATCAGTGCTCCACACATCTCACCAACTTTTCATCAGACCAACCAACCTGCCAACTTCTGTCCAACTTGTGATGTCACCGAAGTAGGATGACACTCCGCCAGGAGTAAACTGCTCTGGCCACTTCTACGGGGTCTGGTGCATAGCCCAGGGCACAAGCTGTGCTCGCCACGCCTTTGTTACACCTCTGTATTCACAACTATCTTCTCAGCTCCTATCTGCTATCTCTCAGTGTGCACGCAGCCAACTTGGATTTAGGGGTTATTCAGGTCGCTAAGTTGTGACCGCAATTTCCCCGTTCCCAGTGCTAATGCGCATGCGCAGGTCCCATCCTGCGCGTGCGCGTCCCGGCTTCTACCTGATTGACAGGTAGAGACATTCGGTGACGGGCAGGGGAGTGGTGACGGACCGTTGTGGGGGGCGGCATGGGAAAAACGGGCGGGTCGGCCACGTGATGTCACGCGTAGTCGCTCCAATGGAAAAAATGGCGGCAGGCCACCAGCCGAGCTACAGAGGCAGGGGGTCGGTCGCATTTAAATTGCGGTGGCAGCTGCTGAGTGGCACAGTCAGCATGCTGGGTGGCCTTGCCCTGCAACGGGCAACCCCCTGCATGAAAAAAAAAGGATTGCAGATTCTGCTTTTTCAAAACAACCTGCATAACCCCCTTAGTCATAACCCACAGTCTGCTGCTCTACCCAACTGTTTACACCCTCCCTCTCCAGCCCTAACCAGGAAGTCCCAACTCCCCACCTGCAAGGCATTCTCTGACCTCCTCCTGTTTGTGTTCTGGACAGGCGGACCTCCAGGTGGGCAGACGGACCTGCGGGTGGGCAGACGGACCTGCAGGTGGGTGGGCGGACTAGCGGGTGGGTGTTCGGGTGGGCAGACGGACCTGTGGGTGGGCAGACGGACCTGCTGGTGGGTGGGCTGCTTGGGCAGACGGACCTGTGTTGGGCAGATGGCCCTGTTAGGGCAGTCGGTCCTGTGGGTGGACAGATGGTCCTGTTTGGCCAGACAGACCTGTGGGTGGGTGGGCTGCTTGGGCAGACGGACCTGCCGGTAGGTGGGCAGACGGACCTGCTGGTGGGTGGGCTGCTTAGGCAGATGGACCTGTGGGCAGACGGACCTGTGGGTGAGTGCTGCTGGAGCCGGATGTCGCTGGGGAAGTGGTGGCTGGACCCTGCAGCTGCAGCAGGATGGCGCTGGGGAAGTGGTGGCTGGACCCTGCAGCTGGAGCAGTATGGCACTGGGGAAGTGGTGGCTGGACCCTGCAGCTGGAGCAGGATGGCGCTGGGGAAGTGGTGGCTGGACCCTGCAGCTGGAGCAGTATGGCACTGGGGAAGTGGTGGCTGGACCCTGCAGCTGGAGTAGGATGGCGCTGGGGAAGTGGTGGCTGAACCCTGCAGCTGGAGCGGGATGGTGCTGGGGAAGTGGTGGCTGGACCCTGCAGCTGGAGCAGGATGGCGCTGGGGAAGTGGTGGCTGGACCCTGCAGCTGGAGCAGGATGGTGCTGGGGAAGTGGTGGCTGGACCCTGCAGCTGGAGCAGGATGGTGCTGGGGAAGTGGTGGCTGGACCCTGCGGCTTTAGCAGGTTTGCGGCGGGGAAGTGTCACCTGGACCTTTGCGTGGAGCAGAATGGTGGAGGCTGGACCCGGACTGCAGCTTTGATGAGGCTACAGGACCTGTATGACAGCGTTGATGTGTCGCCCAGACCTGGAGTGGGATGGCGGAGGCAGTGAGGTGTCCGGTCCCGGTGGCGGCAAGGCGTTGCGTCCCTGCAGTGGTGCGGACACGACAGTGGCAGACGGCAGAGCCAGGTGAATGGTTGCCGTGCGTGCGTGTGGATAGGGGATGCTGCTGCAGGTAGTGATTGCGCTGGGGGTGCAGAACGATTGCTGTTGCAGTTACGGCAGGTGACATGCTGTGGCCGGGAACTGATCACCGGGAGGGGGGGGGGGGGGTGTTCCGGGTGATTGAGGGACTGATCCTCTCCTCCCGCTCAGACCTGTAATGCTGCTGGGGGTCACAGGGGCAGCACAGCAGTGAAGCGCTACCGCTGCTGCCCTGGGTTCTCCTCCTGCCACTGCCAAAATGACAGGGGCAGCCTGGCAACAGTGATGGACTGCTGCAACTGCCCCTGAACCTCACCCCGGCTCCCGCACCACAATGCTGCCACTGCCGAGGATCCTGGGCTGACTCCGGCACTGATGAGGAACAAGTAGGCGGACACTGTATGGCCAGCATAAGTCAGGCTCTGTTGCATAACTTGGGCAGAGTTTGGTTCTGCAGGAACATGATCGGAACACCAACTTTCAGTGCACCGAGTGTCTGCTTTTTCCTTTATTGCTCCTCTCCCTGATGTCACAGCGAGATCATACATATCTCAGCTTCTTTCTAGGTCACTAAGCCATACAATAGTCAGAATGCCATCCACGTTCATCCAGTAGTTTATGAGTGATGCCTGAATGAACGAACGACAGACAAAAATGTATTTTTCCAGCTCCATAGAACATAAACAGTCCCTAGAAGTGAAAACATGCTATGTACAGACACAGCCCCTACAGATTTATTTTACATACAGAGTTATATGGCGCCACGAGGGTTCTGCAGCGTATAAGAAAGTGCATAAACAGTTGAGTAAAACAATAAAATTATGACTTACAGTACAAGACAATGCACGGTAAGTACATGGTGTATAAACATTGCTGCATCAGCGGTCATGACACTGACATAAGCAGCGGGGCGGCAGAAACCGAGGATTAGGTGTTGTTGCAGGGAGTATGGGAAGGAAAGCACATGAGGGGCGAGGGCCCTGCTCGTGAGAGCTTACATTCGAAAGGAGAGGGTCAGACAGACAGGGGTGACACAGATGGGGTACAGCAGTACAATGTTACACACAATTATCAGTTATGTGTGTTTAGAGTGCCCCCAGCAGGATATTTGTAAACTTTGTGACATAAAAACGAGTTTTATGGTAAGAACTTACCTTTGTTAAAACTCTTTCTGCGAGGTACACTGGGCTCCACAAGGATTGGACAATGGGGTATAGAGTAGGATCTTGATCCGAGGCACCAACAGGCTCAAAGCTTTGACTGTTCCCAGAATGCACAGCGCCGCCTCCTATATCACCCCACCTCCCAGCACAGGAGCTCAGTTTTTAGTTAACCAGCCCAATGCAGTAGCAGGAAAAGAGACGACAACAGTCAGTAGCCCCATACACCACACTCTCACGACAAGAGAAGTGTCAGCGGCTAATGCCATACCAACCCAAAGAAGCCAAGTGCGTCAGGGTGGGCGCCTTGTGGAGCCCAGTGTACCTCGCAGAAAGAGTTTTAACAAAGGTAAGTTCTTACCATAAAACTCATTTTCTGCTGCGGGGTACACTGGGCTCCACAAGGATTGGACAATGGGGATGTCCCAAAGCAGTTCCTTATGGGAGGGGACGCACTGTAGCGGGCACAAGAAGGCATAGAACCTTATGAACGTGTTCCCGGAAGACCACGTAGCCGCCTTGCACAATTGTTCAAGGGTCGCACCACGTTGGGCCGCCCAAGAAGGTCCAACAGACTGAGTAGAATGGGCCTTAATGTGAACAGGAGCAGAGAGACCAGCCCTCACATAAGCATGTGCAATCACCATTCTAATCCATCTGGCCAGGGTCTGCTTGTGAGCAGGCCAGCCATGTTTGTGAAATCCAAACAAAACAAAGAGAGAATCAATTTTTCGGATAGAGGCAGTTCTCTACACATAGATACGGAGAGCCCATACCACATCCAAAGACTGCTCTTTGGGAGACAAATCAGGAGAGACAAAGGCCGGAACCACAATCTCCTGATTAAGGTGAAACAAAGAAACCACCTTAGGTAAATATCCGGGACGAGTCCTAAGAACCGCCCGGTCACGGTGAAAAATCAGATATGGGGAACTACAAGACAAGGCACCCAAATCCGACACTCTTCTAGCAGAGGCAATAGCCAGCAAGAACACCACCTTAAGGGAAAGCCACTTAAGGTCAGCTGAACCAAGGGGTTCAAACGGAGGCTCCTGCAACGCCTCCAAAACCACCAACAAGTCCAAAGGAGCTACAGGCGGGACATAGGGAGGTTGGATACGCAACACACCCTGAGTGAAAGTATGAACATCAGGCAAAGTCGCAATTTTACTCTGAAACCACACCGACAAGGCAGAAATATGAACCTTTAGGGAGGCCAGACGCAGGCCCAACTCTAGGCCTTGCTGCAGAAAAGCCAAAAGCTTGGCTGTACTAAACTTGGAAGCGTCATAATTGTTAGATGCGCACCAAACAAAGTAGGAATGCCAGACCCTATGGTAAATCCGAGCAGAAGCCGGTTTCCGGGCCCGCAACATAGTTTTAATGACCTCTTCAGAAAAACCCTTAGCCCTCAAGACGGAAGCTTCAAGAGCCACGCCGTCAAAGACAGCCGGGCTAGGTCCTGGTAGACACAGGGGCCCTGAACGAGGAGGTCTGGGCATTGTGGAAGTAGAAGTGGACGCTCTGACTATAGGACTTGCAGGTCTGAGAACCAGTGCCGTCTGGGCTACGCTGGAGCTATGAGAAGCAGATTTCCTTTTTCTTGCTTGAACTTCCGAATTACCCTGGGCAGGAGTGACATCGGAGGGAACACATACGGCAGCCGAAACCTCCACGGCACCGCCAGCGCATCCACGAATGCTGCTTGATGATCCCTTGTCCTTGCTCCGAATACCGGAACCTTGTGATTGTGTCGAGACGCCATCAAATCCACGTCTGGAAGACCCCACTTTTCCACGAGGAGTTGAAACACTTCTGGATGGAGGCCCCACTCCCCGGCATGCACGTCCTGATGACTGAGAAAGTCAGCTTCCCAATTCAGGACTCCCGGAATGAATATTGCCGACATGGCCGGTAGATGGCGTTCCGCCCAACGTAGAATACGTGAGACTTCCTTCATTGCCAAACGGCTTCGAGTGCCGCCTTGATGATTTATGTAAGCCACTGTGGTGGCGTTGTCCGACTGTACTTGAACAGAACGATTCTGAATTAAATGCTGGGCCAGGTTCAACGAATTGAAGACCGCCCGCAATTCCAGAATGTTGATCGAGAGGAGAGATTCCTCCTTAGTCCACCGACCCTGAAGGGAGTGTTGCTCCAGCACCACGCCCCAACCTCTTAGACTGGCATCTGTCGTCAACAGGACCCAGTTGGATATCCAGAAGGGACGACCCCTGCACAATTGTTGGTTCCGGAGCCACCAGTGTAGCGACAGACGGACCTCCGGAGTCAAGAAGATCATTTGAGATCTGATCCGGTGAGGCAGGCCGTCCCACTTGGCTAGAATCAGCCTCTGGAGGGGGCGAGAATGGAATTGAGCATACTCCACCATGTCGAATGCTGATACCATTAGGCCCAGCACCTGCATTGCCGAATGTATCGACACTTGCGGACGAGAAAGGAAGCAACGAATCCTGTCCTGAATCTTCAGGACTTTCTCCTGAGACAAGAACAACCTCTGGTTGTGAGTGTCCAACAACGCTCCCAGGTGCACCATGCTCTGAGCAGGTACCAGGGAGGATTTCTTCCAGTTGATGAGACATCCGTGGGCTTGTAGAAACCGGACCGTCATATCCAGATGACGCAGGAGAAGATCTGGGGAATTTGCCAGGATTAACAAGTCGTCCAGATACGGCAGTATCCTGACCCCTCGACGGCGGAGTACCACCGTCATCACCGCCATAACTTTGGTGAATACTCACGGAGCCGTTGTTAAACCAAAAGGTAACGCCCGAAACTGGTAATGTAGGTTGCCAATAGCGAACCTCAGGTATTGTTGATGTGACACTGCTATAGGAATATGCAGGTAAGCATCCTGTATGTCCAGGGAGACCATGTAGTCCCCAGGTTCCGAGGCCAGAACTATAGAGCGAAGGGTTTCCATACGGAACTTGGAAACCTTCACAAACCTGTTCAATGCCTTGAGGTTGAGAATGGGCCGGGAGGACCCATTCGGTTTCGGGACCAGAAAGAGCAGAGAATAGTACCCACCGGCCCCTCTGAGCAAGAGGCACCTGTACGACGACTCCTGTATCCAGGAGGGTCTGTACCACCGAGTGTAGAGCTTTTGCCTTTGTCTGGTCCAAAGGGATGTCTGTCTGGCAAAATCGATGAGGGGGTCGGTATTTGAAGGCTATGGCGTAACCTCGAGTGACGACTTCCCGTACCCAGGCATCTGAAGTGGTCTTCAACCATTCCTGGGTATATCCTAGAAGCCGGCCCCCCACCCCGGGGGGAGGCCCGCCCCGTCATGCGGCAGGCTTATCGGTCTTGGCAGCTGGCTGACGGGCAGCCCAGGCTCTTTTGGGCTTCGGCTTACCAGGTTTGGAAGTGCGGCCTGCTTATGGTACGCCTGACCTTTTGCTTTACCTGAAGGACGAAAGGGGCGAAAGGACGTACCTTGAGCCTTCGACACAGAAGGAGCGGTATTAGGCAGACAGGCAGTTTTGGCAGTAGCCAAGTCAGCCACAATCTTATTTAAGTCCTCCCCAAACAGAATATCTCCCTTGAAAGGGAGTACCTCCAGGGTTTTTCTAGAGTCCAGATCCACAGACCAGGATCTCAGCCACAATATCCGGCGAGCCAGGACTGACGTAGTAGAGGCCTTAGCTGCTAGGATGCCGGCATCAGAAGCCGCCTCTTTAATATATTTAGAAGCTGTGACAATATATGACAAGCATTGTCTAGCATGGTCAGAAGAGATTTCAGCTTCTAACTCCAAGGCCCATGCTTCAATAGCCTCTGCAGCCCATGTAGCTGCAATAGTGGGCCTTTGTGCAGCACCCGTGAGGGTGTAAATCGCTTTCAGACAACCCTCCACACGTTTATCCGTAGGCTCTTTTAGAGACGTGACGGTAGTGACAGGTAGAGCTGAGGAAACCACCATCCTAGCCACATGTGAGTCCACTGGAGGAGGCGTTTCCCAATTTTTAGACAGCTCTGGCGCGAGGGGATAGCGAATCAGCATCGTCTTTTGAGGCACAAACTTCGTACCCGGGTTTTCCCAGGGTTCCTGACGTATATCCACTAGGTGGTCAGAGTGAGGTAAAACTTGCTTAACCACCTTCTGACGCTTGAACCTATCTGGTTTCTTAGGAGGGACGGATGGCTCGGGATCATCCGTAATCTGTAGAATTAACTTAATAGCCTCCAAAAGATCAGGAACATCCACATGTGAACTACCCTCCCCATCAGCCGTATCTGAGTCAGAACCTGAGGGGTCAGTATATGTGCCGTCTTCATCAGACGAGGTGTCAGTGACAGCAGTGGATTGTGAGGAGATAAGAGGACCTCTTGGACTTAGGCGAGCGTTGGTCAGACTTTTTAGTAGTCAAGGACTGGTTCAACTTCTTTAATTGAGCAGATAAATCGTCCGTCCACGGAGGGTTAGCTGCAGGGACCACATACGGTTGTACCGGCATTGGGGGTCCCATAGGGGGAGTTAGTTTATGCAGAAGCGTGGAAAAAGCGGCCCACGGTGGGTCAGTATGTGCCTCCGTTGCCACAGTCCCACTGGGGGGCAAGGAGCCCCCAGAACCAGAGCCCACAGCTGCTATATTCTCCTCATATGGCCCCATGGCGTCAGCAACACCGGCAGTGTGTTCAGCCCCAGAACCGTTACCCTCAGAAGCAGACATGATATAACTTGCAGTATGAGGTTAACACAGTACAATTATTAGCAGCACTATATCCCTAAACCCAAACCCCTGCGCAGTGTAGTCAGCACCAGCAGAGATAAAGGAGAGATATGGGCCCTCATTCCGAGTTGATCGGTCGCAAGGCGAATTTAGCAGAGTTACACACGCTAAGCCGCCGCCTACTGGGAGTGAATCTTAGCTTCTTAAAATTGCGACCGATGTATTCGCAATATTGCGATTACTAACTACTTAGCAGTTTCTGAGTAGCTCCAGACTTACTCTGCCTGTGCGATCAGTTCAGTGCTTGTCGTTCCTGGTTGACGTCACAAACACACCCAGCGTTCGCCCAGGCACTCCCACCGTTTCTCCGGCCACTCCTGCGTTTTTTCCGGAAACGGTAGCGTTTTCAGCCACACGCCCCTGAAACGCCGTGTTTCCGCCCAGTAACACCCATTTCCTGTCAATCACATTACGATCGCCGGAGCGAAGAAAAAGCTGTGAGTAAAAATACTTTCTTCATAGTAAAGTTACTTGGCGCAGTCGCAGTGCGAACTTTGCGCATGCGTACTAAGCGGATTTTCACTGCGATGCGATGAAAAAGAACGAGCGAACAACTCGGAATGAGGGCCATGGTGACTAAATCACAGAGAAAAAATAAGATTTTACTCACCGGTAAATCTATTTCTCGTAGTCCGTAGTGGATGCTGGGAACTCCGTAAGGACCATGGGGAATAGACGGGCTCCGCAGGAGACTGGGCACTCTAAAAGAAAGATTAGGTACTATCTGGTGTGCACTGGCTCCTCCCTCTATGCCCCTCCTCCAGACCTCAGTTAGGATACTGTGCCTGGAAGAGCTGACACAATAAGGAAGGATTTTGAATCCCGGGTAAGACTCATACCAGCCACACCAATCACACCGTATAACTCGTGATACTATACCCAGTTAACAGTATGAAAAATAACTGAGCCTCTCAACAGATGGCTCAACAATAACCCTTTAGTTAGGCAATAACTATATACAAGTATTGCAGACAATCCGCACTTGGGATGGGCGCCCAGCATCCACTACGGACTACGAGAAATAGATTTACCGGTGAGTAAAATCTTATTTTCTCTGACGTCCTAGTGGATGCTGGGAACTCCGTAAGGACCATGGGGATTATACCAAAGCTCCCAAATGGGCGGGAGAGTGCGGATGACTCTGCAGCACCGAATGAGAGAACCCAAGGTCCTCCTCAGCCAGGGTATCAAATTTGTAGAATTTAGCAAACGTGTTTGCCCCTGACCAAGTTGCAGCTCGGCAAAGTTGTAAGGCCGAGACCCCTCGGGCAGCCGCCCAAGATGAGCCCACTTTCCTCGTGGAATGGGCTGTTACTGATTTAGGATGCGGCAATCCAGCCGCAGAATGCTCCAGCTGAATTGTGCTACAAATTCAGCGAGCAATAGTCTGCTTAGGAGCAGGAGCACCTATTTTGTTGGGTGCCTACAGGATAAAAAACGAGTCAGTTTTCCTGACTCCAGCCGTCCTGGAAATATAAATTTTTAAGGCCCTGACTACGTCCAGTAACTTGGAATCTTCCAAGTCCCTAGTAGCCGCAGGCACTACAATAGGTTGGTTCAAGTGAAAAGCTGAAACCACCTTAGGGAGAAACTGGGGACGAGTCCTCAATTCTGCCCTATCCATATGGAAAATCAGATAAGGGCTTTTACATGACAAAGCCGCCAATTCTGACACACGCCTGGCCAAAGCCAAGGCCAATAACATGACCACTTTCCACGTGAGATATTTCAAATCCACAGTTTTAAGTGGCTCAAACCAATGTGATTTTAGGAAACTCAACACCACATTGAGATCCCAAGGTGCCACAGGAGGCACAAAAGGGGGCTGAATATGAAGCACTCCATTTACAAATGTCTGAACTCCAGGCAGTGAAGCCAGTTCTTTCTGGAAGAAATTCGACAGAGCCGAAATCTGGACCTTAATGGAACCCAAATTTAGGCCCATAGTCACTCCTGACTGTAGGAAGTGCAGAAAACGACCCAGCTGAAATTCCTCTGTTGGGGCCTTCCTGGCCTCACACCACGCAACATATTTTCGCCAAATACGGCGATAACGGTTTGCGTTTACTTCTTTCCTGGCTTTTATCAGCGTAGGAATGACTTCCTCCGGAATGCCCTTTTGCTTTAGGATCCGGAATTCAACCGCCATGCCGTCCAACGCAGCCGCGGTAAGTCTTGGAACAGACAGGGCCCCTGCTGTAGCAGATCCTGTCTGAGCGGTAGAGGCTGTCAAAGTCAGAAAAATATCCCCATGCACGTTGCCATATTTGCACCGCACACTGGTCCGTGCTGCGCATGCGTACGCTCTCCCGTGAAGGCGCATACCCGCAATAGCGTGCACTCGCAGGCGCGGTATGCGTATTTACGGTAGAGTTTATGTAGTCGTAGCGTGCGACTCATTCGTTACATATTTTCACAATTAATGTAGTTTATAGATCATGATCCCTTTGATAGTTTCTGAAAGTTTGGTTAATATAGAAGGTCCCTGTTTAAAGTAATCCCTCTTTGTATTGTACGAAGGGTCTAACAGGAATCATACAGCAGTGTTTGGTACCCATCGGAAGAGTATTTAATTAGCAATATTCCGGTGTTGGTTTGGAGCGTATTAATCGCTCGTGCGAATAGTTATGGACATAAGAAGTTTATGTCCATTTCTATTATTTACTCATACTCAGGTATGCGGCGGGAAACCTAGTTTCCCACCCACCTGAGCTGTTGGAAATCGTCACAGCCCACCTGTATGAATCAACCTATGACCTTTTGTTGTGATACAGGGTCGAATTCCTTCATCCAATGGACAATGGGATTGTAGGGACTATGAGATTGCATTGTGTGTGGGGCATAAATAGGCAGGCCGACCACATCCAGCTCTCACTCTTCAACGGTTCTCATTGCTGAAAATCGGGTGCTGGATGTCCAGGCGCATGCGATCGTTTACCCTGTGCGTAAGTTTCTCTCCGTAATCATTGTCTTTCTGTGAACCAATTTCTCTCATCTCTCTCCGTCTCTCTCTCTCTCTTTCCCTTCTCTTTCTCTCGTATCTCCCCTAGACTAGTATTGTATTGTATTAGATAGTATTGTATTTTGGTTAGGAAGTCTCTGTTATATTGTAGTGTATCATTTGTACTGTTATCCCCTTTTACAAATACATTAGATATAATACAGTTAATAGGCTTTGGACCCTAAACCAGTATCTGTGTATTTCCTATAGTGTTAAGTGTTCACTTGAGCGTCGGTGACGCTCAAGCAGCTTTGTAGTTAGTCAGGTTACACAAGGTTGCACTTACACCCTGTACTCACATTAAGGTATTCTGTGAATTTTATTGGTATAAGGTTTAGACATAAAGGTATAGCGTTGTGAGCGTCTGCGCCGCTGGTGATCTCCTCGTGGTCTCGAGCGTCCGCTACGCCATAGCGAATCATTACTCTAGTCATAGCCAATAACGTGTCCTGTGATCACTGGGCCGTGAGCGAACGTGACGCTTGAGCGTCTCGCCTACGGCTGAGCGATCGTTACGCAACTAGCGTACCATTACGGTACTTCTTAAGTAAACAGCGTACAGTGTTCTTAGACTTCATAAAGGGTTGTTTATACGACAAGGGAATTTAGCATTGTCAATTGGGGACTCGTCCTATCCTTCTCATATCTGCACTAAGTAGATCAGCAGACATTATCCCCCCAGCAAAGGGTGGGAGGTTGTCTCGCAGTGCTGACGGGATAAGCGTCTGCTTCGCTTAGATAAAGAGTGCTGAAGGAATCCGGGAACCGGAAGTAAGAACAAAACGCTTGTGTCTTTTAAAACTGTTTTATTTCTCTTCTGTCTTGCGTATACACGCACGCATACATTTATCTGCATTTCTTTTTCAAATTTCGTATATCACTATTCCTGTTTGCCAAGTTTTATAGTTGATAGAAAGTGCTAAAAGAGATTTGCTGTTATTTCATAGTAGAGGTAATAGTTAAAGTATAGACCAACACACGGCTTGTCTGGGAGATAAGGCAGTCAGTGTGGTGTGCGGTAGATGATCAGGGATCATCTACATTGATAAAGGTAGAAATTGTGTTACGGTGGATCTTTGTTTTGCGTACACGTGTCCCTAACAAAAGACTTGCGTACGCAATCCAAACGGCAGACGCACGCAGCGTACATTACGCAACGTAGCGTCTGGTTACGCCCACGTAGCTCAAGTCACGAAAAGTTGAATTAGAGCAAAGCGATAATTAGCGCAAAGGCGATAAGTAACGCACAGCGGTAAATAACGCGACGCGGTAAATAACGCAAATCTTTTTTTTGGAAAAATCTGAAATTTAGTTTAACAGATCCTGCTCCTAATTGGTAACACAGTTGGACTGAAGACAATTTCTGCGCAGAAATAGATATAGAAACAAAGTGTACATGTGTTGAGTGAGTGTGTTTTTTATCACATAAGTTTATATAACTTAGAGGTTGAACCAAAAGGAAAGTCGGGTACTCGTCAAGGGACACACGTGTAAGTGACATATACGGTGGCTAGGGAGGCATCCTTGGTTAAATAATATTTGAGCATTAGAGTATAGCGGACCATAAGGTAACAGACCAGGAGGTCATAAGGTAACAGACCAGGAGGTCATTAACAGACGGTAACAGACCAGGAGGTCATAAGGTAACAGGTAAAATAGACAAAGAGGTCCGCTATAAAGGTACAAGAGGCACAACGCCTGGGGTGTTGGTGCAGAACCCATATAGGCCATAAGCTCTTGCTGAAGGAATCGCGGCCGGAAACATCGATTCCATTGATCTTTCAGTACATGACAAGTAGTGCTTATGTACTGAACGATTGGACCGCACGTAATTGTGTGCAGTAGTTAGTAATCTGACCTAATACCATTAGAGTAAAGTGGTCACAAACGCTATCTGTACATTCTGACGTGATTTGTGTAATTTTTTATTTTTAAAGGGAAGTTCGCTGGTCACTCAGGAACTATCTAACAACCCCAACTTTACTGGAAAGAGTAAGTGTCCTTCGGGTAACCCTCATATGTTCCAGTAAACAGAAGGTTCACAGGGGCCCTGGGTTGGGTACAGCAGCTCTGGTTACAGTGATTGCAGTACTGGCCAACGTGGGCGAGAAGTAAGTGGGGTACTTGGTAAACCGCCACCGCCGGCCTGCCCAGGACATCTTGGTTTGTTTGTAAGGGTTCGCTGAAAACCTTGATATAAAGATCCAAGGAGGAATAAGCAACACCTGCAGAATTATGGGGGCCAGTTGTTCAGGTAGGGGGCGATCAACCTCGGTTCGGGTTGATTCAGAGAACCGACCCGTTGGGTCGGCAAGGTACATCATGTGTGAAAAATACGGAAGTCACACAGAATCTTTATGTGATGAATGGGAGAGAATGACTGTACAAGACAGGGACAAATTCCCAAGAATAGGTAGCTTCAGTCCAGACGTGTTACAAAATTTAAGGAGGAGGATATGTCTCGTAAAATCAACAAAGAGACGAATTCAGCATCATGATTATTTACAGTTATGGCACCAGGAAGGTGAGATACAGAGAGGTTTGGCTCTGGCGGCAGGATCTGGGGCAGTCAGTAAGCTGATAGCCACAGCCCCTCCTCCACCATACATTGCAGGAGAGAAGTTGATTGCGGAGAGAAACGCACTGGGTTGTAAAACACAAACACTTAGTAGCCCTGTAAATGTAAATGATGTTAACCAAGTAACTCATGCTATTATTAACCCGTGCAAGTTGTACCCTGTTTATTAACCCGTGCAAGTTGTACCCTGTTTTGAACCTTCCTCAGGAGTGTGATCAAGAAGAAGATTCAGCAACAATTTCAGCTCTCTCTCTTGCGGCCACCATAGCAGAGACCACAGTAGGCACAGCGACACCCACGAGATTAGTGAAAGCCCCTAGCGGAGGGATAGGTGAGGTCGTGTCAACGGGTAAGTACGGCACCATGCACTACACTGAAACAATTGTACCACAAGTTGTAGAATCTACGCAGAATGAGGCTGTTAGAATTGCTCCTGTAAGGGTAATAGCAGTTCCCAATGGAAAAACAGATGTGTCTGGAGCCACTCCCATAAGGAACATTGCCATGTACACTCCATTTTCCCGAATGGAATTAAGAACAATAGTGTCCGAATTTCCTGACCCCAGGAAAGACTTAGTTGCTAGACAAAAATACATCAGGGATCTAGGTAACACTGTAGAACCCAACAACAAGGATTGGCAGATACTGCTAAGAGCTTGTTTACCTTCCAATGTCGACGCAACTCAATTCTTAGTTGACTGCGCCTTGGATAAAGATGTACCGCTTACAGACGTGTACAACAAGGATAATGTAAAAAGGATAAATTTATAGCTAAAGGAGTATTTCCCAGCCGTTGTTAAATGGAACAAGATATTCTCCATTAAGCAAAAGGAGTCCGAAACGGCAACAGAATATTTTCACCGGGCACTATTAGAAATGGCAAAGTACACTGGTATAGAAGACATTAAGACCAACCCAAACCATCGAGAAGTAGCAGTATCTGTACTGATGGATGGTTTGAAAGAAACATTAAAAGCTAGGGTACAGACCACACAACCATGTTGGCGAGGTCTGTCAGTGTCCACATTGAGAGAGGCTGCTATTGATCACGACAGAAACATCACTAGGCACAGGGAGTCGCAAAGTGATAAGTTGATGTCCGTAAGTATACAGGCGCTGACCACAAGGCAGCCTGCGTATGTACCACCGAATCCTGTGGGTAAGGCAAGTGTAATGACATGTTTTTCTTGTAACAGACCGGGACACTATGCACGAGAATGTAGAACAAAGAGTGTACAAAGATCTTTTCAACCCCCTAGACAACGACACGACACACGACATTGGGAGCAGGGTCCACAGAGGCGGAGTTTTGAGCCACATACAGGGGAAACAAAAAGATATCCCCCGAACAGAGATTGGCATGCCTCTGGTAGTTCCCAGCTAACCCCCTCACAAGTAGTCGCTGCCAGCGGGATTCAGGGAGGTCAGCATACCCACTAGGGGTGTGGCCATACCTGTAATCTGCAGCCAGTTAAGTTGATTGCCAGTCTTGGAAGTGAACCAGAGATTGCAATCAATGTAGCTGGTAAAACTTTAAACTTTCTTGTAGACACAGGGGCGGCCAAGTCAGTGATAAATTCGACAGTGGGCATGAGAACCACTGGTAGGACAATTCCAGCCATGGGAGTAACAGGAGTAGTCCAGCACTACCCTGTTAGCAAACCAGCCGAGATTACAATAGGGCCTTTGCATACCAAGCATTCCTTTTTGCTGGCTGCATCGGCACCAACTAATCTCCTGGGTAGAGACTTACTATGTAAAATGGGTTGCGTCATTTATTGTACTCCTGAAGGTGTATTCTTGGACATTCCTGAGAATCACGCTCAGGAGGTACGAGACATGTTAGACTCCCCATCAAAATTAATGTCACATTCCATTATGACAAATAGGAATCCATCCCAAGTAGAAGAGATGATATCTCAGATACCAGAGTCACTTTGGACAAAAGATGGACAGGACACTGGATTAATGGCAAACGTAGCTCCAGTAATTGTACAAGTAAAAGATGGTAGGATAGCTCCAAAAATCCCACAGTATCCTCTGAAGCCAGAGGTGGAGTTAGGAGTTTTTCCCGTAATAGAGCGCTTGCTACAACAGGGCATTCTAGTAAGAACGTCCAGCACAGCAAATAGTCCCATCTTCCCTGTTAAAAAGAGTGGGGGGAGGGGTTACAGGCTAGTGCAGGATCTAAGGGGGATTAACAAAATAGTTGAAAGTCAGTTCCCCGTAGTGCCTAATCCAGCTGTCATCCTAATGCAAATTCCTCCCACTGCCAAATTTTTCACTGTTATTGACCTCTGCTCCGCTTTCTTTTCGGTACCTCTGCACCCTGACAGCCAATATTTGTTTGCATTCACATACAGAGGAGTCCAATACACGTGGACTCGGTTACCCCAAGGTTTCATAGATAGTCCAAGTATATTTTCTCAGGCTTTGCATGATTGTTTACAGTCTTTCCAACCAGACAGTGGATCAGTATTGATACAGTATGTGGACGATTTATTACTGTGTTCAGATTCACTGGAAGCATCTCTGAAGGATACGAAACAGCTCCTGTTTCATCTTTCAGACACAGGTCACAAGGTTTCCAAAGACAAGTTACAATTATGCCAGACTAAGGTAAAATATTTGGGACACTGTCTAACACAAGGACTGAGACACCTGACCGCTGATAGAATCCAAGCCATTAGAGACATGACACTGCCACAAACCCAGCAACAGATCAGGACGTTTTTAGGAATGTGTGGGTATTGCCGTAATTGGATCCCAGGGTTTTCCATATTGGCGTTACCTTTGCAGGAAATGGTCTCTTCAAACAAACCTGATCGGATTTCGCATACAGACGAATCCGAAACAGCATTTGAGAGACTCAAACAGTGCCTAACGCAGGCACCAGCACTAGGTATGCCAGACTATGGGAAACCCTTTGAACTATACGGAACAGAAAGTGCTGGGTGCGCAGCAGGTGTACTAACCCAAAAACACGGTGACGCCAGCAGGCCAGTCGCATACTACAGCGCCCAGCTAGACACGGTAGCGCGATCCCTCCCCACATGCTTGCGTAGCGTTGCGGCGATAGCATTGCTAGTGACAAAAAGCGAAGATGTCGTGCTAGGCCACAACCTCACAATCCATACACCACATGCGGTATCTGCCTTATTGAATTCTGCCCAAACCAGACACGTCTCATCTGCAAGGTTTACAAGATGGGAATTGGCATTAATGGCCCCAGTAAACATCACCATAAGGAGATGCAGCGCATTAAATCCTGCAACTTTTCTCCCAGGTGTGCCTGGTCAGGCACAAAGGGTGGAAGGTGAGAGTGATGGGGAAGGAGGATTTAATGCAAAGGAAGATACACATGATTGTATGGAATATTTGACCCAAAATTTCACCGCAAGGCCTGACATCAGTGACAATCCACTGGAAGATGCAGAACTCACGTTCTACACTGACGGTAGTTGTCATAGACAGTCAGACTCGGGAGACTTGTGTACTGGATACGCAGTCGTAGATGACCAAGACACCATAGAAGCGGAACCGCTAGGCCCACCTCACTCAGCCCAGGTTGCTGAACTGGTCGCCCTAACCAGAGCATGTGAATTGGCTAAGGGTAAGTCAGCCAATATCTACACCGACTCTAGATACGCCTTCGGGGTAGTACATGATTTCGGAGCCCTATGGCGCCTCAGAAATTTCATGACGGCAGCTGGTACACCGATAGCGCATGCAGCATATATAAAAAGGCTTCTAACAGCGATACAGGAACCCGACAGAGTGGCTGTTATCAAATGTAAAGCACATACATATAGCCAAGACCCAGTATCCCTTGGTAACAGCCGAGCAGACGAAGCCGCAAAGCTTGCAGCTGCTACCCCCATACAGACAGACACCACACAACTGATGGTATTTAATACCATCAACACACAAAAGTTGTGTGAGATGCAGAATTTGTGTTCCACACAGGAAAGAGCAGTCTGGAAGGCAAAGGGATATGGCCAGGAGTCCTCAGGGCTCTGGACGGATGGACATGGTAAACCAGTGGCCCCCAGGGCATACCTTCCATGTCTGGCTGAAGCAGCTCACGGGCTGACTCATCTAGGCAAGGAGGGGATGTGCAAATTGGTAAGAGCATACTGGTGCGCCCCAGGATTCTCCTCTCATGCGAGTAAAAGAGCAATGTCATGCCTTACCTGTCTGAGAAAGAATATTGGAAAGGCAATACCTACAGAACCATCCCATATCCCACCTGCCGGCGGCCCTTTCCAGGTAATACAAATCGACTTCATTCAATTACCCCCATGTCGAAATTTGAAATATGTACTTGTTTGTATAGATGTTTTCTCGAATTGGGTCGAAGCTTTCCCAGCAGCTACAAATACCGCTATGTTTACAGCTAAGAAAATTGTGCAGGAATTTGTATGTAGATATGGTATCCCTAGAATCATTGAAAGTGATAGGGGTACCCATTTTACAGGTGATGTCTTTCAAGGAATGTGTAAATTAATGGGTATTGATAGCAAGCTGCACACTCCGTACCGTCCACAGGCGAGTGCGAAGGTCGAAAGAGTGAACAGCACTATTAAAAATAAATTGAGTAAAGTAATGGCAGAGACAGGATTGACGTGGCCAGAAGCTTTACCCATTGTTTTGTATAGCATCAGAACCACTCCCAGGTCCCCTCTTAATCTGTCTCCTTTTGAAATCTTGTTTGGTCGACAACCGCATGTCATGATTAACCCTCAGGATGATTTGAAATGTAACAATGAAGTAACTGTAAAGTACTTGATTAACATGAGTAAGCAGTTGAGGAATCAAAATGATAATCTGAAGTTGGTGATTCCTGATTTACCAGATAGTAATTGTCATGACATTGAACCTGGGGATTATGTAATGATACGAAATTTTCTACGCTCAGGTTGTCTTATTGATAGATGGGAAGGACCATACCAGGTTTTATTGACTAGCACCACAGCATTGAAGGTTGCTGAGAGAGAGACTTGGGTCCATTCATCCCACTGCAAAAAGGTTGCTGATCCAGAGAAGTCCCGTGATAAGGAACAGACGGTAGAGGTTGTATCACTGGAGTGTCTGTTCCAGGAGGACTGAGGCGGCACCTGAGCCTTGAAGACCGAAAGCAGTTGTTGACTCCCTTCTCCCTTTTATTGTTTTCTCCACTTCCCATCCCCCTCTCCCTTAAAAATTTCTTTTTCCCCCTTCTCATTCTTCTCTATTTCCTCCTCAAAGATGGACTTGCCCCAAGAGACTGTGATCCGGATTTTGATGTTAACCATGATGTTGACCAGAGCAGTCTGTTCCGGCGAGAGTACCATAGAGGTCGAGAGAGGTTCTGGAATGGGTTCCGATTATGATGATGGAGGCGCAGTTTTCCAAGATCAACCAAACCAACAAGCAAAGGCGAGTATCAGAAAACGATCCGATAGAAGAAATTGTGATGGATTGTTAGCTGAAGAAAACTGTATCTGTAGGCTCTGTGACAATTTGATTGAAGATGGATGCATAAAGAAATGCCAATCCAGTTTTAATATCCATATGGACCGGCATCCATTGAGTGACTATCACTCTTTAGTGGGTAATGTGTTAAACAAAACAGATTGTTGGGTATGCTCTCAAGTACCTCAGGGTCATAGCAAATCAGGGCTAGTACCATTTCCTTTAACGTTAGGGGAGGTACTTGAGCTAAGTGGTGGGAGACCGGTGGACCGGAGATTTAACATCTCCAGCCCTCCTAGTTTGAAGCTCCACCAATACCATGTGGATAGGTCCCTCTTATGTTTTAATATCTCCAATCCCCGTAAGCCGGGAAATTGGGAAGTGTCATGGAGCAACCTTACCATGACCTTTTCACACAGAGCAGATAGAATGCCTACAGATACAGAGCTTGTACGCCACATAGCCAGTAGAGGAAAATCTTTCCGGTATCGATATACCTTAGGAAATAGGATTACTAGAGTTGGAGAAGTATCACCAGGATACTGTGCACATATCGTACAAACTGATACGTGCCTTAAGCAGATGGAAGAATTAGGGTCAGGAGATTTCACCTGGAAGGTTTGTAACATGGTCATGTCCTTCTCCGTCCCATATGTTCTCCCCGATGATGCATATTTCATATGCGGGAGAAAGGCGTACAAATGGCTTGCCCCAAACTCTGAAGGATTGTGTTATATTGGAAAAGTATTGCCTGAAGTGATGACTGTTACACATGACAAAATGAAGGACATACACCGTGGTGCCCAAGCTCCTTATACTCACACTCATTACGAGCACCGAGTTAAAAGACAACTGTCAGAAAGGTTAGAGCATCCGGCCTCTGATCTTATCCATGAATCCACCGGGATTCAGGTTCTGGTAGCGTTAGATTTCACTCGCACCGCTCGAGGAGTGATGAATTATAGATACATTTCCGCACTCGCCAATTTGTTAGATAATATCACTGAAATGTATGATGACACGTTCAGATACACTGGAAGAGAACTTCAAGCTTACAAAACGGAACTAGTTCAGCATAGGATGGTTCTTAATTATCTTACAGCAGTAACAGGCGGATATTGTGTTACATTGGCAACACAGTACGGCATAAAGTGTTGCACTTATATCACGAATAGCACCGAGGATTCGGTAGAGGTCATAGACCAAAAGATGGACGATATTCTGCAATTAAAGTGGGAATTTCGTCGAAAACACAATCTCACCCTTGCTGCTGTAGGTAATGAGCTGACTGGTTGGGTGTCATGGTTGAACCCGCGAAATTGGTTCTCCGGTTTAGGAGACTGGGCTCAAGGAGTCATAATGGATGTTGGAAAGTTTCTACTATGTATCTTGGGTGTCGTTATATCGATTGGATTGATATTTAGATGCGGGCAGGCTTTAATGAGGTGCAAACAAAGTACAAAAGTGATGAGCTTGAGGAGTGAGGAAACTGTAATTAACCTGGATTTGATTTATGACCCAATAATAGAAACCAGAATGTGATGAAAATGCGATTATACGGTCCGTTTCTTTCACCTGTTTTTCTGCTTTTTTCCAAGATACAAAGACCCCCTTGGACGAGGAAGTTGACGAGACGCTATACAGACAACAGACAAGCACCAAAGATGAAGTTTTGACCACTTGAGAAATGGACATTTGATGAACTTTGCCATGGATCCCCAGTTTCCCTAGTACTTTTAAACTCACGCTAGCCCAACATTTTTTTGTAAATCCGATGGCTCTGACAAAGCTATTTGCTCATGCCCAAGGAGCAATACAGCGCAAAGAAGACGACTCTCAACAGATACCGAACACAACTTCGACGACAGATGTACATTTCCCTGACATAGAATATCATTGCATTTTCCATAAGTGTTCTTTATCTTCATCTCTACAACCCTCAGGTAATGACACACATAGACGATAGGGAATACAGGCACAGATATCAGCAACCACATACCTTCCCCATTCATGTATCATCAACTAAAATGTGCTCCCCATTTTGTTCAAAATCCGAAAAGAGCTCGGTAAAGTTTGACAGCCCATCCACAGACCTGTACCACAGGATAAGAAGGAATTCAAATGTATACTTCGCAATACCTCGAAGCTTGATTTACAACACGTACGGCACGATGATACATGACCCTCCAAACATGGACTCATACACACATGCTTCTGCTATCACACTAGGTCATACCCTCTTCACACCTACTCCTCTCTCCTCCCTCACCCAACCATGGAAATGAATTAACCCCTGACATATATTTTTCTCCTTTTGAAATGTTTTAGAAGGTGGCAGTTATTATTGACTGCCAAAGGGTGGACTGTCAAAGTCAGAAAAATATCCCCATGCACGTTGCCATATTTGCACCGCACACTGGTCCGTGCTGCGCATGCGTACGCTCTCCCGTGAAGGCGCATACCCGCAATAGCGTGCACTCGCAGGCGCGGTATGCGTATTTACGGTAGAGTTTATGTAGTCGTAGCGTGCGACTCATTCGTTACATATTTTCACAATTAATGTAGTTTATAGATCATGATCCCTTTGATAGTTTCTGAAAGTTTGGTTAATATAGAAGGTCCCTGTTTAAAGTAATCCCTCTTTGTATTGTACGAAGGGTCTAACAGGAATCATACAGCAGTGTTTGGTACCCATCGGAAGAGTATTTAATTAGCAATATTCCGGTGTTGGTTTGGAGCGTATTAATCGCTCGTGCGAATAGTTATGGACATAAGAAGTTTATGTCCATTTCTATTATTTACTCATACTCAGGTATGCGGCGGGAAACCTAGTTTCCCACCCACCTGAGCTGTTGGAAATCGTCACAGCCCACCTGTATGAATCAACCTATGACCTTTTGTTGTGATACAGGGTCGAATTCCTTCATCCAATGGACAATGGGATTGTAGGGACTATGAGATTGCATTGTGTGTGGGGCATAAATAGGCAGGCCGACCACATCCAGCTCTCACTCTTCAACGGTTCTCATTGCTGAAAATCGGGTGCTGGATGTCCAGGCGCATGCGATCGTTTACCCTGTGCGTAAGTTTCTCTCCGTAATCATTGTCTTTCTGTGAGCCAATTTCTCTCATCTCTCTCCGTCTCTCTCTCTCTCTTTCCCTTCTCTTTCTCTCGTATCTCCCCTAGACTAGTATTGTATTGTATTAGATAGTATTGTATTTTGGTTAGGAAGTCTCTGTTATATTGTAGTGTATCATTTGTACTGTTATCCCCTTTTACAAATACATTAGATATAATACAGTTAATAGGCTTTGGACCCTAAACCAGTATCTGTGTATTTCCTATAGTGTTAAGTGTTCACTTGAGCGTCGGTGACGCTCAAGCAGCTTTGTAGTTAGTCAGGTTACACAAGGTTGCACTTACACCCTGTACTCACATTAAGGTATTCTGTGAATTTTATTGGTATAAGGTTTAGACATAAAGGTATAGCGTTGTGAGCGTCTGCGCCGCTGGTGATCTCCTCGTGGTCTCGAGCGTCCGCTACGCCATAGCGAATCATTACTCTAGTCATAGCCAATAACGTGTCCTGTGATCACTGGGCCGTGAGCGAACGTGACGCTTGAGCGTCTCGCCTACGGCTGAGCGATCGTTACGCAACTAGCGTACCATTACGGTACTTCTTAAGTAAACAGCGTACAGTGTTCTTAGACTTCATAAAGGGTTGTTTATACGACAAGGGAATTTAGCATTGTCAAGGCCATGGGTCCTCTGATATTATTTCTTGAAGTTCTGGGTACCAAGCTCTTCTTGGCCCATCCGGAACTACGAGTATCGTTCTTACTCCTCGTTTTCTTATTATTCTCAGTACCTTTGGTATGAGAGGCAGAGGAGGGAATACATAAACCGACTGGTACACCCACGGTGTCACTAGAGCGTCCACAGCTATTGCCTGAGGGTCCCTTGACCTGGCGCAATATCTAGTTTTTTTGTTTAGGCGGGACGCCATCATGTCCACCTGTGGCCTTTCCCAACGGTTTACCAACAGTTGGAAGACTTCTGGATGAAGTCCCCACTCTCCCGGGTGTCGGTCGTGTCTGCTGAGGAAGTCTGCTTCTCAGTTGTCCACTCACGGAATGAACACTGCTGACAGTGCTAAGACGTGATTTTCCGCCCATCGGAGAATCCTTGTGGCTTCTGCCATCGCCATCCTGCTTCTTGTGCCGCCCTGTCGGTTTACATGGGCGACTGCCGTAATGTTGTCAGATTGGATCAGTACCTGCTGGTTTTGAAGCAGAGGCCTTGCCAGACTTAGGGCATTGTAAATGGCCCTCAGTTCCAGAATATTTATGTGTAGGGACGACTCCTGACTAGACCAAAGTCCTTGGAAATTTCTTCCCTGTGTGACTGCCCCCCAGCCTTGAAGGCTGGCATCCGTGGTTACCAGGACCCAGTCCTGTATGCCGAATCTGCGGCCCTCTTGAAGATGAGCACTCTGCAGCCACCACAGTAGAGATACCCTGGTCCTTGGAGACAGGGTTATCAGCCGATGCATCTGAAGATGCGATTCCGACCACTTGTCCAAGAGGTCCCACTGAAAGGTTCTTGCATGGAACCTGCCGAATGGAATTTTGCTTCGTAAGAAGCTACCATTTTTCCCAGGACTCGTGTGCAGTGATGCACCGATACCTGTTTTGGTTTCAGGAGGTCTCTGACTAGAGATGACAGCTCCTTGGCATTCTCCTGCGGGAGAAACACTTTTTTTCTGTTCTGTGTCCAGAACCATCCCCAGGAACAGCAGGCGTGTGGTAGGAACCAGCTGTGACTTTGGAATGTATAGAATCCATCCGTGTTGTTGTAGCACTTCCCGAGATAGTGCTACTCCGACCAACAACTGCTCCATGGACCTCGCCTTTATAAGGAGATCGTCCAAGTACGGGATAATTAAAAACTCCCTTTTTTCGAAGGAGTATCATCATTTCTGCCATTACCTTGGTAAAGACCCTCGGTGCCGTGGACAGTCCAAACGGCAGTGTTTGGAATTGGTAATGGCAATCCTGTACCACAAATCTGAGGTACTCCTGGTGAGGATGGTAAATGGGGACATGTAGGTAAGCATCCCTGATGTCCAGGGATACCATGTAATCCCCCTCCTCCAGGCTTGCAATAACCGCCCTGAGCGATTCCATCTTGAACTTGAATTTTTTTATGTATGTGTTCAAGGACTTCAAATTTAAAATGGGTCTCACCGAACCGTCCGGTTTCGGTACCACAAACAGTGTGGAATAGTAACCCCGTCCTTGTTGAAGTAGGGGCACCTTGACTATCACCTGCTGGGAATACAGCTTGTGAATTGCCTCTAGCACAGCCTCCCTGCCTGAAGGAGTTGTCGGCAAGGCAGATTTGAGGAAACGGCGGGGGGGAGACGCCTCGAATTCCAGCCTGTACCCCTGAGATACTACTTGAAGGATCCAGGGATCCACCTGTGAGCGAGCCCACTGATCGCTGAAATTTTTGAGGCGGCCCCCCACCGTACCTGGCTACGCCTGTGGAGCCCCCGCGTCATGCGGTGGACTCAGAGGAAGCGGGGGAAGAATTTTGATTCTGGGAACTGGCTGACTGGTGCAGCTTTTTCCCTCTTCCCTCGTCTCTGTGCAGAAAGGAAGCGCCTTTGACCCGCTTGCTTTTCTGAAGCCAAAAGGACTGTACCTGATAATACAGTGCTTTCTTAGGCTGTGAGGAAACCTGAGGTAAATTTTTTTTTTCCCCCCCCCAGCTGTTGCTGTGGATACGAGGTCCCAGAGACCATCCCCAAACAATTCCTCACCCTTATAAGGCTCTATGTGCCTTTTAAAGTCAGCATCACCTGTCCAGTGTCGGGTCTCTAATACCCTCCTGACAGAATGGACATTGCATTAATTCAGGATGCCAGCCGGCAAAATATCCCTCTGTGCATCCCTCATATATAAGACGACGTCTTATGTTCGCAAAATAGTATCCCTGTTTGACAGGGTTACAGACCACGCTGCAGCAGCACTATCTGCAGGTCTCAGTCTAGTACCTGAGTGTGTAAATACAGACTTCAGGATAGCCTCCTGCTTTTTATCAGCAGGTACCTTCAAAGTGGCCGTATCCTAAGACGGCAGTGCCACCTTTTTTGACAAACGTGTGAGCGCCTTATCCACCCTAGGGGATATCTCCCAGCGTAACTTATCCTCTGGTGGGAAAAGGTACGCCATCAGTAACTTTTTAGAAATTACCAGTTTCTTATCGGGGGAACCCACGCTTTTTCACACTTCATTCACTCATTTGATGGGGGAACAAAACACTGCCTGCTTTTTCTCCCCAAACATAAAACCCTTTTTTAGTGGTACTTGGGTTATTGCCGGGATCATGTAACGGATGTTCCTAGTGGATTGTGTATATGTCTCAACCTCGTCGACACTGGAGTCAGACTCCGCGTCGACATCTGTGTCTGCCATCTGAGGGAGCGGGCGTTTTTGAGCCCCTGATGGCCTTTGAGACGCCTGGGCAGGCGCGGGCTGAGAAGCCGGCTGTCCCATAGCTGTTACGTCATCCAGCCTTTTATGTAAGGAGTTGACACTGTCGGTTAATACCTTCCACCTATCCATCCACTCTGGTGTCGGCCCACAGGGGGCGACATCCCATTTATCGGCATCTGCTCCGCCTCCACATAAGCCTCCTCATCAAACATGTCGACACAGCCGTACCGACACACCGCACACACACAGGGAATGCTCTGACTGAGGACAGGACCCCACACAGCCCTTTGGGGAGACAGAGAGAGAGTATGCCAGCACACACCAGAGCGCTATATAATGTAGGGATAAACACTATCACTGAGTGAATTTTCCCCAATAGCTGCTTGTATAAACAATATTGCGCCTAAATTTAGTGCCCCCCCCCTCTATTTTTAACCCTTTGAGCCTGAAAACTACAGGGGAGAGCCTGGGGAGCTGTCTTCCAGCTACACTGTGAAGAGAAAATGGCGCCAGTGTGCCGAGGGAGATAGCTCCGCCCCTTTTTTGCTGACTTTTCTCCCGCTTTTTTATGGATTCTGGCAGGGGTAATTATCACATATATAGCCTCTGGGGCTATATATTGTGATTATTTTGCCAGCCAAGGTGTTTTTATTGCTGCTCAGGGCGCCCCCCCCCCCCCCCCAGCGCCCTGCACCTTCAGTGACCGGAGTGTGAAGTGTGTATGAGGAGCAATGGCGCACAGCTGCAGTGCTGTGCGCTACCTTGGTGAAGACTGAAGTCTTCTGCCGCCGATTTTCCGGACCATCTTCATGCTTCTGGGTATGTAAGGGGGACGGCGGCGCGGCTCCGGGAACGAACACCAAGGACGGGTCCTGCGGTCGATCCCTCTGGAGCTAATGGTGTCCAGTAGCCTAAGAAGCCCAAGCTAGCTGCAAGCAGGTAGGTTCGCTTCTTCTCCCCTTAGTCCCTCGATGCAGTGAGCCTGTTACCAGCAGGTCTCACTGTAAAATAAAAAAACTAACATATACTTTCTTTCTAGGAGCTCAGGAGAGCCCCTAGTGTGCATCCAGCTCGGCCGGGCACAGAAATCTAACTGAGGTCTGGAGGAGGGGCATAGAGGGAGGAGCCAGTGCACACCAGATAGTACCTAATCTTTCTTTTAGAGTGCCCAGTCTCCTGCGGAGCACGTCTATTCCCCATGGTCCTTACGGAGTTCCCAGCATCCACTAGGACGTCAGAGAAATACGTAATACAGTATATCTTTGTGAAAATCCTATATTAGATAACACCTGACGCACCAAGCCCCCTCAGGTTATAGAATATAGGGATAGCAGGTTGAGTGAAAGACACGAGATGGACACCACTCAGCTATCAAATGCACACACAGATAGTCACAGTCTGTACAATGCAGAGGTTATCACTGACAATAATACTGCACTGGACTAGCTTACACAGCTATATAACAATAGATATAACAGTACACAGTAAGAACTGGATGTATATCACAGGGTAATTGTACTATAAACCCTGACTAAATGCACTCTTTCTTACTAACACTGACTAATAGGCAGGTAGAATACTTAAGTGTCATGTAAAGGCACAGCGCTGACAACCAGGCGGCTTTACATAGGAGGATTTGTCCAGGCAGTCCCAGGAACAGTGAGCTGAGGGATAATGGTGCCGCAGACACTGACAGGGAGTGAGGAAAAGACAGATATGCAGCTCCAGGGCGGGAACACTTGCTAGAAATGGCGCCCTGGGGCTGGGGGAGGGGCTTCAGGTCTAAGCCTTATCCCCTCTGCTGGCAAAACCACCGGGTACTGTGGGCTCTTATTAAACTGGTTTAGAGAGAAAACCTGACCTGCGCCCATGCCCTGGTGATCTAGTGGGATCGCCTGTATCCACAGTGTCCACCGCCAGCGCGCGCGGCCCGCCTCCCACTGACCGCGCCGGATCGCGATAAAGACGGGGTCCCGCAAGCGGGACCCACTTACCACCTCCTGAAGCGCTGCCACGCGATCCTGGAAAGCCCCAGCCGTGTGTGTCTAACATGAAGAAAACCGGAGCCTCCGCTGTAGTTACCCGGCAACCAGGGCTCGGGAGTGTACAGCGCCGCTGGGGAGAGCCGGAGCTGCAGCAGAGAATGTCAGAAGACATTTACCACCGCTGCTGCCCTTGAAGTCTTCACTTTTTACCTCATAAAAAGCTTTTCTCAGGGCTGCTTGGAGCAGCCCCTCTGTTATGTGCCTGCTTACTGCAGCACCAACTACAAAACTGAGCTCCTGTGCTGGGAGGCGGGGTGATATAGGAGGCGGCGCTGTGCATTCTGGGAACAGTCAAATCTTTGAGCTTGTTGGTGCCTCGGATCAAGATCCTACTCTACACCCCATTGTCCAATCCTTGTGGAGCCCAGTGTACCCCGCAGCAGAAATATTTCTTGCACTATTTTTATCATCTCAACTCCACCAAGAGCAGAGAATTCTGAGGAGCTGAAAACCCCAGAGAAGGGGTGGTGCTCAGTATACCGGCGCCGGAATCCCCACACCCGGCATACCGACACCTATTCTCCCTATTGGGGATCCATGACCCCTCCTGGAGGGAGAATAAATAGCATGGCGCGCTTAGCGCGCCACCGTGCCCGCAGCATGGCAAGTGTAGCATGGCGAGCGCAGCGAGCTCGCAAGGGGCTAATTTGTGCTCGCCCCGCTGTCAGCATGCCAGCGGTCGGGATCCCTGCGCCGGTGTGCTGGCCACCGGGAACTCGGCCGCCGGCAAACCATACTACACCCCCGAGAAGAAGTCTATGGGCCTTAACAGAGAGTCTATTTCAGTATTTCCCAAATCCCACAGTGCATTGGCCATCTGCAACTTTTGTTTGTTGTTGCAACAATTCTCTTGGTGAAGAGTGTAGCTGTACAAGGGGGGGGGGGGGGGGGGATTATGCATATTCTTATAGCAACCTGAGGACCGTAATCCCGACAGTGGAAGGTAAGTATACTTACCTTCCCCCCCCCCCCCCCCCCCGTCCCACTATCACCCCCCTCTCAGAAGTATAAACATAACACACACACACACACACCTCCCCGCGGTCATGACTGTAGTGTATATGTGAAGTCTGTGCGGGTAACTGGAGGACTATGTGTATTTCTCTTACGTCCTAGAGGATGCTGGGGACTCCGTAAGGACCATGGGGTATCGACAGCTCCGCAGGAGACATGGCCACTGTAAAGCTTTAGAATGGGTGTGCACTGGCTCCTCCCTCTATGCCCCTCCTCCAGACCTCAGTTTAGGGATGGACAACGATGGTCGATGTTTGATAGCCATCGATGTTTTTCTTCCGATGTTAGTGGTTTTACCATTCGAGGGTGGCATCCCGATGTTTGTCACCATCGAATGGTAATGATGGTGTAGCGATGTTTACTGTTTTTTTCGTTCCTGAGAGCTTTCTCTGTTCCTGGCTCCTTCCTGGCTGCTGTGTGTCTGCTTCAGGGCATCTCGGGTTCGTTGGAGGATGTCTCTGCAACTCTGCCTGCCTGCTCCAATGATCCCTCCCCTCTCTAGGCTGCAACTAGGCAACAGGTAACAAAACTAGCTCTGATTGGTTCTCTGACGTGGTGAAAACCAATCAGAGTTCAGCCCTTGCAGCAGCAGCCAGCTAGCTAGCTACACAGCTCAGGAGGATATATTTTGTTAACTATTAACCAGCTTGGGAGTCGGCATCGGAAGACACTGTCCTCCTGACTCCTACTCCCAGCATGTCACACGTCTGTGTGTGTTGTGGTATTCTGTCAACGGTGATTGAGTGAGTTGGATAGATCAGTCAGTGCTGTAGACAGTCACTGCTCACACACATAAATCAGCTGCGGAGACTGCACGGGCATCCAGGAGGAGGAGGCGGGTGATGGCCACCTTACAAGCGGAGACTGCATGGGCATACAGGAGGAGGCGGCGGGTGATGGCTGCCTTACAAGCGGAGACTGAACGGGCATCCAGGAGGAGGCGGCGGATGACGGCCGCCTTACCAGCGGAGACTGCACGGGCATCTGGAGGAGGCGGCGGATGATGGCCGCCTTACCAGCGGAGACTGCACGGGCATCCGGGAGGTGGCAGCGGGTGACGGCAGCCTTACCAGCGGAGACTGCACGGGCATCCGGGAGGAGGCAGCGGGTGACGGCAGCCTTACCAGCGGAGACTGCATGGGCATCCGGGAGGCGGCAGCGGGTGACGGCCGCCTTACCAGCAGAGACTGCACGAGCATCCGGGAGGAGGCAGCGGGTGACGGCAGCCTTACCAGCGAAGACTGCACGGGCATCCGGGAGAAGGCGGCGGATGACGGTCGCCTTACCAGCGGAGACTGCACGGGCATCCGGGAGGAGGCGGCGGGTGATGGCTGCCTTACCAGCGGCCTCAGCTGCAGGTCACTGCGCAGCATGACCTCACAGTCAGAGGTCATGCTGCGCTGGGAGGAGGGAGCCGGGCAGGGTCTGAGCGTCCTGAGGACGCTCAACGCTGACCCTGCAATCCCCGAGATTGGACCTTCCAATCCCGGGTTTGAATCCCAACCTATTTCTGGCCTAAATCCCGGGAACCCCGCCAACCCCGATCCCGGGATTGGCCACACTACCCACAATTAGTCATTGGAACAGTATACAGTACTGTGCAAAAGTTTTAGGCAGGTGTGGAAAAAAAATGCTGAAAAGTAATAATGCTTTCAAATATAGAAGTGTTAATAGTTTATTTTGATCAGTTAACAAAATGCAAAGTGAATGAACACAAGAGAAATCTAAATCAAATCAATTTGTGTTGTGTCCTCCCTTTGCAAAACAGCATCAGTTCATCTAGGTACACTTGCACATAGTCAGGGATTTTGTAGGATTATTGTCAGGTGTTTGATTAACCAATCATACCAGACAGATGATAATGATTATTAACTGAAACAGAAACAGCTGTGTAGGAGGTTTAAAACTGGGTGAGGAACAGTCAAACTCTGCTACAAAGGTGAGGTTGTGGAAGACAGTTTCATGTCACAGGTCATATACCATGGCTAGAGTGAGCACAGCAACAAGACACAAGGTATATAGTGCATCAGAAAGGTCTCTCCCTGGCGAAGAGCAAAGCTGACTGGGGTTTCAAGATGTGCTGTTCTAGCTCTTTTGAAGATGCACAAAGAAACGGGCAACTTTGAGGACTGTAGACGCAGTGGTTGGCCAAGAAAACAATGCATCAGATGAAAGACACATCGTTGTTACTTCCCTTCAGAAGATATCCAGCAGTGCCATCAGCTCAGAACTGGCAGAAACCAGTGGACCCATCTACTGTCTGGAGAAGTCTGGCCAGAAGTGGTCTTCATGGAAGAATTGCGGTCACAAAGTTTGTTCGCCAAAGGACTGGAGAGTGGTACAATAACAGTGACGCATGGTGGAGGTTCCTTGCACGTTTGGGGCTGCATTTCAGCAAATGGAGAGGGGGATTTGGTCAGGATTAATGGTGTCCTCAATGCTGAGAAACACAGGCAGGTACTTATCCATCATGCAGTACCATCAGGGAGGCGTCTGACTGGCTCCAAATGTATTCTACAGCAGGACAACGACCCCAAACTTACAGCCAATGTCATTAAGAACTATCTTCAGAGTAAAGAAGAACAAGGAGTCCTGGAAGTGATGATATGGCCCCACAGAGCCCTGATATCAGCATCATCAAGTCTGTCTGGGCTTACATGAAGAGACAGAAGGATTTGAGCAAGCTACACCCACAGAAGATCTGTGGTTAGTTCCTTTTAAAAACTGTGTGCAAGTGTACCTAGAAGAATTGATGCTGTTTTGAAGATAAAGGGTGGTCATACCAAATACTGATTTATGTTCATTCACTTTGCATTTGTTAATTGAGTAAAATAAACTATTAACACTTCTATTTTTTAAAGCATTCTTACATTGCAGCATTTTTTTCCACACCTGCCTAAAACTTTTGCACAGTACTGTATATATAGCAAGCTCACTTGCAGGAGATGCTGCTAATTCCCCTCCTGAGACTGTACAATGTAAAGCAGGTCAGAGAAGATGTGAATATTCCCTGCAGCGATTGTCTGGGGTGTATCTGTAGACGCGATGAGCTGTGATTGCAGGATACAGATGGCTCACTGTAAGTCTTCCCTCTCTGGACTCAGCGTATACACAGATTTAAGATAAACCTCTTCCCTGGATAAGGAAACCTATGTGGCCTGGGTCAGACACTTCAGCTGAGCTCAGCAGAACCCGCACCTGCTCTGCCCCTCTACCTGTCCTTGGCCATCATAGGGCATAGAGAGTCATATGACAACCTGTGGCTGTAAAATCCTGCTGGGAATTAGTGCAGATGAGATTTGGAAGAAGGGCAGGGGGAGAGGACTCATTCCTCCGGCAGTCCGAGTGGTGGTCACACAGCCAGCTCGCCACTGCGACTCCCACCCCCCTTAAGGAAGGACACCCATCTCCACATCACTAAGGAGGACTATTTCCAATAGCTTGACTCCCCCCACCCCTTGGGATTCGGGAAGATGGGAGCCGGAGCAAGTGCCGAAGAGAAGCATTCCCGGGAATTAGAGAAAAAGCTGAAGGAAGATGCGGAAAAAGACGCCAGGACGGTGAAACTGCTGCTACTGGGTGAGTGTCGGACATCAGGCTTTAGCGGTGCCAGGAGGGCGCTATCCATGGCCACACTTATCCAGAGAGCATTAGTACTGAGGCGTAATGTGTTTTCTCTTAGCCTGGGCTTCAGAACCCCGGTATTTCACTGCTGGAAGGCATCTGGCAGGACAGTATGCAGTACAGGCAGAGACACAGGATTATCAGGTTTCATGAGCTACCGACAGAGCTTCTCGACCAGAGGAGAGATAGGAGGGTGGAGAGAGCTGTAAGTGACACAGGGATCCCAGCTTCTCCTCCTCTCCGCCTGGGTCCTGTGTAACCTGCTATCTAATGAGAGCATTCAGGTGTAGAGAGAGAGAGACACACACACACGCACACACACACACAGAGTCCTCCTGAGTCCTGTCCCAGTGTGTAAGTGGTACAGAGCCTGCTGCTGTTCTTGCATGTGACAAGACATTTTAGATTTAATTCTCTATGTGTATTTTAACATTGTTTAAATTGTCTTTACTCCACTACAAGAAAACTACAAAAAACTATAATATAGTGGTCTCTCACTTAGGTGGAGCTATAACCAGTACCCAGGCATTATTAAACTATTACTTTAAATCTAATATGCGCTACTGGTTTAAATTTAATAAACACAATCTAATATGGACCCTCCCCCCCCCCCCCCCCCACACACACACACCCCTTTCCCCGAGCCCCCTTGTTTTAAGTGCCCTGGGCCCCACCAAGGCTTAATCTGGTCCTTGGTAGGGGCACGTTGGGGGAGTGTAGACAGAACTGCAGGCTTTGCATAGTGGTGGCTCCTGCACCAGGGATAGGGATGGTGCAAGTGCGCACTGATCTTGTGTACAGCAGTGCGCTCACATTTGTGCGTACACCTCGGCATACAGGCAAATATCCACATGTAGTTCCCTGCACAGAATAACAGTGTAACTACAGATGAGTCAGTTCTACATCGGTGCCTGGTGTTTAAAACCACATAACGCAGATTCCCATATACAGCGCAGACACTATACAGCCACCAAATTCCACCTTCCATCTATTATACCATCCCAGCTAATACCCAAATCAGCTCTAGAGCAGGCCCCAAATCCAGCATTGCCCAGAATACTACTGGTGTCTATGAGAGGCCGGGCCGGGCCGGTCCTGGAGGCACAATGATGCTGCTTTCTGAAGGTGACAGTGGCCAGAGGAGGTCTGGCCGCATCCAGTTACACCGGTGTCAGTCTGCCGGGGATCTGGGTGAGGACGGTAATCCTCTATTGCTGTGTACACAGATTAAGGACAGGCCAGGCTCTGGAGCAGTGTTATGGAAGTGACACCTTGGGGACAGTAATCTGATTAATGCCACTGATGCTATTTGGTCGCTGGGATAATAACACAAGCGGTGTAATGACGCTACATACAGTATACGGCTACAGGCAGACATGGAAATACTACATCATCTCCGTTACCGGCTGTCCCACTTGGTGATGAGATGGGGAATCTCTCCTTCTGTCACATTTGCGCTATATCAGCGATCTCACAGCCTGTATGTAGTGCTCCCTACTTCTGCCCTGGTACAAGGGTAATAAGGGGGATCAGCAGCTGATCCCAGATCTTCTATCTCATTATATGGAGAAGCTTAGAGCTAACACCCTGAGTGCTAGGTCAGCAGAGTAATCCCAAGTACAACACACGTCTGCCCCTTATCACATTACACCGTCTGTAATTATCATAGCGACAAACAGCCCAACTTACAGATCAACATTTCCTTCATGAGATAATCTTCAGGGTGACATCTTACGTTCCAGACGCCGGACTGCGGACAGGAACAGAGCCAGAACATTACTGGGTGTAGAGATCCGGGCGCTGACGGCTACCTGTAATAATAACACTGTCAGACATGATATTGTGTGTTATATGGCAGGCACAGGCTCCGTGCCTCTCACATTCGGGGCTGTTTCTAGACCATTTGGCTCTCAGTGCGAATATTAATAAAACGCGCCCCGCTAGACATTTAAAATTGTGCCCCCCCCTCCCCATAGATGTAAAAAATATATATTTTGCACACATTTCAAGTAAGGGGGCGTGGCCTCACTAACATGGGTGTGGTCTCGCAGGAAAAGACAACCTTACACCCCAATTTTTGACCCTGCAACAACAGACCTCGGCCACCACAGTAATAAAAAAAAATGAGACCATATTAAACCCCACACAGTAATGACCCCTGCACCATATTATGCCTCCTTAACCATATTATGCCTCCTTAACCATATTATGACCCCTGCACCATATTATGCCTCCTTAACCATATTATGACCCCTGCACCATATTATGCCTCCTTAACCATATTATGACCCCTGCACCATATTATGCCTCCTTAACCATATTATGACCCCTGCACCATATTATGACCCCTGCACCATATTATGCCTCCTTAACCATATTATGACCCCTGCACCATATTATGACCCCTGCACCATATTATGACCCCTGCACCATATTATGCCTCCTTAACCATATTATGACCCCTGCACCATATTATGCCTCCTTAACCATATTATGCCCCCTGCACCATATTATGCCTCCTTAACCATATTATGACCCCTGCACCATATTATGCCTCCTTAACCATATTATGACCCCTGCACCATATTATGCCTCCTTAACCATATTATGACCCCTGCACCATATTATGCCTCCTTAACCATATTATGACCCCTGCACCATATTATGCCTCCTTAACCATATTATGCCTCCTTAACCATATTATGCCCCCTGCACCATATTATGCCTCCTTAACCATATTATGACCCCTGCACCATATTATGCCTCCTTAACCATATTATGACCCCTGCACCATATTATGCCTCCTTAACCATATTATGACCCCTGCACCATATTATGACCCCTGCACCATATTATGCCTCCTTAACCATATTATGACCCCTGCACCATATTATGCCTCCTTAACCATATTATGACCCCTGCACCATATTATGACCCCTGCACCATATTATGCCTCCTTAACCATATTATGACCCCTGCACCATATTATGACCCCTACACCATATTATGACCCCTGCACCATATTATGCCTCCTTAACCATATTATGACCCCTGCACCATATTATGCCTCCTTAACCATATTATGCCCCCTGCACCATATTATGCCTCCTTAACCATATTATGACCCCTGCACCATATTATGCCTCCTTAACCATATTATGACCCCTGCACCATATTATGCCTCCTTAACCATATTATGCCCCCTGCACCATATTATGCCTCCTTAACCATATTATGACCCCTGCACCATATTATGCCTCCTTAACCATATTATGACCCCTGCACCATATTATGCCACACACCGCAACGCCCGTGATACATTATCCACTACAGTAAAGCTTCTAATTACTTTTAAATTGCCAGCTTGTTGCCAGGGGGTTCATGCTCTGGGTGTCATTCTCATTGCCAGGGGTTTCATGCTCTGAGATCCATGCTCTTTGCCAGGGGTTTCACACGCTGGGTGTCATTCTCGTCAGGGGTTTCACACGCTGGGTGTCATTCTCGTTGCCAGGGTTTTCACGCGCTGGGTGTCTTACTCGTTGCCAGGGGTTTCATGCTTTGAGATCCATGCTCATTGCCAGAGGTTTCATGCTCTGAGATCCATGCTCATTGCCAGGGGTTTCATGCGCTGGGTGTCATGCTCATTGCCAAGAGTTTCATGCACTGGGTGTCATGCTCATTGCCAGGAGTGTCATGTGCTGGGTGTCATTCTCATTGCCAGGGGTTTCATGCACTGGGTGTCATGCTCGTTGCCAGGGGCATCATGCGCTGGGTGTCATGCTCGTTGCCAGGGGTTTCACGCGCTGGGTATCTTGCTTGTTGCCAGGGGTTTCATGTGCTGGGTGTCATGCTCATTGCCAGGGGTTTCCTGCACTGGGTGTATTGCTCATTGCCAGGGGTTTCATGCGCTGGGTGTCATGCTCGTTGCCAGGGGTCCCATGATCTGGGTGTCATGCTCATTGCCAGGAGTTTCATGTGCTGGATGTCATGCTCATTGCCAGGGGTTTAATGCACTGGGTGTCATGCTCGTTGCCAGGGGTATCATGCGCTGGGTGACATGCTCATTGTCAGGGGTTCATGCACTGGGTGTCACGCTTGTTGCCAGGGGTTTCATGCTCTGGCATCCATGCTCGTTGCCAAGGTGAATGCTTGTTGCCAAGGGGGTGTAAGTATATTGGCTGGCGTGCGCCAGCGTGATGTGACATCATGACGCAACTGCATCATTCCATGAAACTCCACCCCCCCAAGTGGAGTACTATGCTAGAGGAAGGAGGGGGAGCTTATGGAGCCAAAAGTCCCGTGGCGGGAGCTCTGTGTGGTCGCACGACTCACCTGCCGCAAGAAACGGCACTGCGCACATTCCACCATGCCCGGCCACCATTATTATGTTAGGGCATGACAGGGGCACTGTGAAAGAGGAGGGTACTATATACCCGGGCCAGACCCTGTTGGTGGGACTGGCGTGGGCCAGTGCCAGCTGTTGAAGGGTACAAGCATATAAGCGTATCGCACACCCAGTCATCAGTGACACAGCGTATCGCACACCCAGTTATCAGTGACACAGCGTCCACAGCGTATCGCACACGCAGTCATCAGTGTCACAGCGTCCACAGCGTATCGCACACCCAGTCATCAGTGACACAGCGTATCGCACACCCAGTTATCAGTGACACAGCGTCCACAGCGTATCGCACACGCAGTCATCAGTGACACAGCGTCCACAGCGTATCGCACACCCAGTCATCAGTGACACAGCGTATCGCACACCCAGTTATCAGTGACACAGCGTCCACAGCGTATCGCACACGCAGTCATCAGTGACACAGCGTCCACAGCGTATCGCACACCCAGTCATCAGTGACACAGCGTATCGCACACTCAGTCAACAGTGACACAACGTCCACAGCGTATCGCACACCCAGTCATCAGTGACACAGCGTATCGCACACGCAGTCATCAGTGTCACAGCATCCACAGCGTATCGCACACGCAGTCATCAGTGACACAGCGTCCACAGCGTATCGCACACCCAGTCATCAGTGACACAGCGTATCGCACACTCAGTCAACAGTGACACAACGTCCACAGCGTATCGCACACCCAGTCAACAGTGACACAACGTCCACAGCGTATCGCACACCCAGTCATCAATGACACAACGTCCACAGCGTATCGCACACCCAGTCAACAGTGACACAACGTCCACAGCGTATCGCACACCCAGTCAACAGTGACACAACGTCCACAGCGTATCGCACACCCAGTTATCAATGACACAACGTCCACAGCGTATCGCACACCCAGTCATCAGTGACACAGCGTCCACAGCGTATCGCACACCCAGTCATCAGTGACACAGCGTCCACAGCGTATCGCACACCCAGTCATCAGTGACACAGCGTCCACAGCGCAGGAAGATCTACATGTCGGCAGGTTCAAAGGTCGACATGGAAACTGTAGACTGTAGAAAATATCAACCGATACAAAATGTTGACAAGGTCATAAGGTCACCATGGAAATGGTCGACACAAGTTTTTGTTTGGGTATTATTATCTATGTTTCATCATCTGTGACCACAATCAGGGCCGGATTAAGAGCCACAAGGGCCTGTGAGATGCGGAGGAGCTGTGATCAGTGTGGGTGGGGCCAGAGCATACTTACATACCCAGAGAGGAGACAATGCAGTAGACTGCGGGGGGCGGGGCCGGACTGTGACATCATCAAGTCCCGCCACCACATCGGGTAAATGCCACGATTCTCAGGTCTGCGGGAAGGGGGCGGGGCTAAAATTACGCAATTCGTGTCATTCGAACCCTTCCCCTCCACACGGACCCGCATCCTGCCCCCATCACTAGGGTGCGAGCAGGATGCGGGAGACCTGCCTACTCTTCCGGGGCAGCAGGGGGCTACCCCAAAAAACGGGAGCCTCCCGGGAGAGTAGGCAAGTACGGGCAAGAGCCACATGGGTGTGTACACCTCTTACACTACCAGTCCCACTGTTTCGCTAAGTACATAAAAACACACAAAAAATGCATATATTTCTGAGAAAACTAGAAAAACTATTTAAATACTTACAATTTATGGCCTATAGTGTGATGGGCCTATTTTTATGGGGTGGCCTGGAGCTGGAGCTCCATCCGCCCCATTGTTAATCTGGTCCTGACCACAATCATAGCAAACGCTGACCCTGACCGCGCCTCGGGCAGATTATTATTCCCAGTCATACTCCACCTGGAGGGGTAACCAAGCAGAAGTTTAATAATAAGAATTTACTTACCGATAATTCTATTTCTCGTAGTCCGTAGTGGATGCTGGGAACTCCGTAAGGACCATGGGGAATAGCGGCTCCGCAGGAGACTGGGCACAAAAGTAAAAGCTTGAACTACCTGGTGTGCACTGGCTCCTCCCCCTATGACCCTCCTCCAAGCCTCAGTTAGGATACTGTGCCCGGACGAGCGTACACAATAAGGAAGGATCTTGAATCCCGGGAAAGACTCATACCAGCCACACCAATCACACCGTACAACTTGTGATCTGAACCCAGTTAACAGTATGATAAACGCAAAGGAGCCTCTGAACAGACGGCTCACAACAATAACAACCCGATTTTTTTGTAACAATAACTATGTACAAGTATTGCAGACAATCCGCACTTGGGATGGGCGCCCAGCATCCACTACGGACTATGAGAAATAGAATTATCGGTAAGTAAATTCTTATTTTCTCTGACGTCCTAGTGGATGCTGGGAACTCCGTAAGGACCATGGGGATTATACCAAAGCTCCCAAACGGGCGGGAGAGTGCGGATGACTCTGCAGCACCGAATGAGAGAACTCCAGGTCCTCCTCAGCCAGGGTATCAAATTTGTAAAATTTAGCAAACGTGTTTGCCCCTGACCAAGTAGCTGCTCGGCAAAGTTGTAAAGCCGAGACCCCTCGGGCAGCCGCCCAAGATGAGCCCACCTTCCTTGTGGAATGGGCTTTTACAGATTTTGGCTGTGGCAATCCAGCCGCAGAATGCTCCAGCTGAATTGTGCTACAAATCCAGCGAGCAATAGTCTGCTTAGAAGCAGGAGCACCCAGCTTGTTGGGTGCATACAGAATAAACAGCGAGTCAGATTTTCTGACTCCAGCCGTCCTGGAAATATATATTTTCAGGGCCCTGACTACGTCCAGCAACTTGGAGTCCTCCAAGTCCCTAGTAGCCGCAGGCACCACAATAGGCTGGTTCATGTGAAACGCTGAAACCACCTTAGGGAGAAATTGAGGGCGAGTCCTCAGTTCTGCCCTGTCTGAATGAAAAATTAGGTAAGGGCTTTTATACGACAAAGCCGCCAATTCTGAGACACGCCTGGCTGAAGCCAGGGCTAACAGCATGACCCCTTTCCATGTGAGATATTTCAATTCCACAGTGGTTAGTGGTTCAAACCAATGTGATTTTAGGATACTCAACACTACATTGAGATCCCAAGGTGCCACTGGAGGCACAAAAGGAGGCTGTATATGCAGTACCCCTTTGACAAACGTCTGAACTTCAGGCACTGAAGCCAGTTCTTTTTGGAAGAAGATCGACAGGGCCGAAATTTGAACCTTAATGGATCCTAATTTTAGGCCCATAGATAGTCCTGTTTGCAGGAAATGCAGGAAACGACCCAGTTGAAATTCCTCTGTAGGGGCCTTCTTGGCCTCACACCACGCAACATATTTTCGCCAAATGCGGTGATAATGTTTTGCGGTTACATCCTTCCTGGCCTTGACCAGGGTAGGGATGACTTCATCTGGAATGCCTTTTTCCTTCAGGATCCGGCGTTCAACCTCCATGCCGTCAAACGCAGCCGCGGTAAGTCTTGGAACAGACAAGGTCCCTGCTGGAGCAGGTCCTTCCTTAGAGGTAGAGGCCACGGGTCCTCTGTGAGCATCTCTTGAAGTTCCGGGTACCAAGTCCTTCTTGGCCAATCCGGAGCCACGAGTATAGTTCTTACTCCTCTCCGTCTTATAATTCTCAATACCTTGGGTATGAGAGGCAGAGGAGGGAACACATACACTGACTGGTACACCCACGGTGTTACCAGAGCGTCCACAGCTATTGCCTGAGGGTCCCTTGACCTGGCGCAATACCTGTCTAGTTTTTTGTTGAGGCGGGACGCCATCATGTCCACCTTTGGTTTTTCACAACGGTTTACAATCATGTGGAAGACTTCTGGATGAAGTCCCCACTCTCCCGGGTGGAGGTCGTGTCTGCTGAGGAAGTCTGCTTCCCAGTTGTCCACTCCCGGAATGAACACTGCTGACAGTGCTATCACATGATTTTCCGCCCAGCGAAGAATCCTTGCAGCTTCTACCATTGCCCTCCTGCTTCTTGTGCCGCCCTGTCTGTTTACGTGGGCGACTGCCGTGATGTTGTCCGATTGGATCAATACCGACTGACCCTGAAGCAGAGGCCTTGCTTGGCTTAGGGCATTGTAAATTGCCCTTAGTTCCAGGATATTTATGTGAAGAGACGTTTCCATGCTTGACCACAAGCCCTGGAAATTTTTTCCCTGTGTGACTGCTCCCCAGCCTCTCAGGCTGGCATCCGTGGTCACCAGAATCCAGTCCTGAATGCCGAATCTGCGGCCCTCTAGAAGATGAGCACTCTGCAACCACCACAGGAGAGACACCCTTGTCCTTGGAGATAGGGTTATCCGCTGATGCATCTGAAGATGCGATCCGGACCATTTGTCCAGCAGATCCCACTGAAAAGTTCTTGCATGGAATCTTCCGAATGGAATCGCCTCGTAAGAAGCCACCATCTTTCCCAGGACCCTTGTGCATTGATGCACTGACACTTGTCCTGGTTTCAGGAGGTTCCTGACTAGCTCGGATAACTCCCTGGCCTTCTCCTCCGGGAGAAACACCTTTTTCTGGACTGTGTCCAGAATCATCCCTAGGAACAGTAGACGTGTTGTTGGAATCAGCTGCGATTTTGGAATATTTAGAATCCACCCGTGCTGACGTAGCACCACCTGAGATAGTGCTTCTCCGACCTCTAACTGTTCCCTGGATCTTGCCCTTATCAGGAGATCGTCCAAGTAAGGGATAATTAAGACGCCTTTTCTTCGAAGAAGAATCATCATTTCGGCCATTACCTTGGTAAAGACCCGTGGTGCCGTGGACAATCCAAACGGCAGCGTCTGAAACTGATAATGACAGTTCTGTACCACAAACCTGAGGTACCCTTGGTGAGAAGGGTAGATTGGGACATGGAGATAAGCATCTTTGATGTCCAGAGACACCATATAGTCCCCTTCTTCCAGGTTCGCTATCACTGCTCTGAGTGATTCCATCTTGAATTTGAACCTTTTTATGTAAGTGTTCAATGATTTCAGATTTAAAATCGGTCTCACCGAGCCGTCCGGCTTCGGTACCACAAACAGCGTGGAATAATACCCCTTTCCCTGTTGTAGGAGGGGTACCTTGATTATCACCTGCTGGGAATACAGCTTGTGAATAGCTTCCAATACTGCCTCCCTGTCGGAGGGAGACGTTGGTAGAGCAGACTTCAGGAACCGGCGAGGGGGAGACGTCTCGAATTCCAATTTGTACCCCTGTGATACTACCTGCAGGATCCAGGGGTCCACTTGCGAGTGAGCCCACTGCGCGTTGAAATTTTTGAGACGGGCCCCCACCGTGCCTGAGTCCGCTTGTAAAGCCCCAGCGTCATGCTGAAGACTTGGCAGAAGCGGGGGAGGGCTTCTGATCCTGGGAAGAGGCTGCCTGCTGCAGTCTTTTTCCCCTTCCTCTGCCCCGGGGCAGAAATGAGTGGCCTTTTGCCCGCTTGCCCTTATGGGGACGAAAGGACTGAGTTTGAAAAGACGGTGTCTTTTTCTGCTGAGAGGTGACCTGGGGTAAAAAGGTGGATTTCCCAGCCGTCGCCGTGGCCACCAGGTCTGACAGACCGACCCCAAATAACTCCTCCCCTTTATACGGCAAAACTTCCATATGCCGTTTGGAATCCGCATCACCTGACCACTGTCGTGTCCATAAACTTCTTCTGGCAGAAATGGACAACGCACTTACTCTTGATGCCAGGGTGCAAATATCCCTCTGTGCATCTCGCATATATAGTAATGCATCCTTTAAATGCTCTATAGTCAATAATATACTGTCCCTATCCAGGGTATCAATATTTTCAGTCAGGGAATCCGACCAAGCCACTCCAGTGCTGCACATCCAGGCTGAGGCGATTGCTGGTCGTAGTATAACACCACTATGTGTGTATATACCCTTTAGGATATTTTCCAGCTTTCTATCAGCTGGTTCCTTGAGGGCGGCAGTATCAGGAGACGGTAACGCCACTTGTTTTGATAAGCGTGTGAGCGCCTTATCTACCCTAGGGGGTGTTTCCCAACGCGCCCTAACCTCTGGCGGGAAAGGGTATAATGCCAATAATTTATTAGAAATCAGCAGTTTTTTATCGGGGGAAACCCACGCTTTGTCACACACCTCATTTAATTCATCTGATTCAGGAAAAACTATGGGTAGTTTTTTCACACCCCACATAATACCCCTTTTTGTGGTACTTGTAGTATCAGAAATGTTCAAAGCCTCCTTCATTGCCGTGATCATGTAACGTGTAGCCCTACTGGACATTACGTTTGTCTCGTCACCGTCGACACTGGAGTCAGTATCCGTGTCTGGGTCTGTGTCGACCATCTGAGGTAACGGGCGCTTTAGAGCCCCTGACGGTGTTTGAGACGCCTGGACAGGCACTAACTGATTTGCCGGCTGTCTCATGTCGTCAACAGTTTTTTGCAAAGTGCTGACACTGTCACGTAATTCCTTCCATACTACCATCCAGTCAGGTGTCGACTCCCTAGGGGGTGACATCACTATTACAGGCAATTGCTCCGCCTCCACATCATTTTCCTCCTCATACATGTCGACACAATCGTACCGACACACAGCACACACACAGGGAATGCTCTGATAGAGGACAGGACCCCACGAGCCCTTTGGGGAGACAGAGGGAGAGTTTGCCAGCACACACCAGAGCGCTATATATATGCAGGGATAACCTTATATAAGTGTTTCTCCCTTCTATAGCTGCTGTATATGTATATTCTGCCAATTAGTGCCCCCCCTCTCTTGTTTTACCCTGATTCTGTAGCAGGACTGCAGGGGAGAGTCAGGGAGCCGTCCTTCCAGCGGAGCTGTGAGGGAAAATGGCGCTTGTGTGCTGAGGAGATAGGCCCCGCCCCCTTTTCGGCGGCCTTTTCTCCCGCTTTTTTTTTTTTAGGAAAACTGGCAGGGGTTAAATGCATCCATATAGCCCAGGAGCTATATGTGATGCATTTCTTTAGCCATATAAGGTTTAAAACATGTTTTATTGCGTCTCAGGGCGCTCCCCCCCAGCGCCCTGCACCCTCAGTGACCGGAGTGTGAAGTGTGCTGAGAGCAATGGCGCACAGCTGCAGTGCTGTGCGCTACCTTATTGAAGACAGGAACGTCTTCTGCCGCCGATTTCTCCGGACCTCTTCGCTCTTCTGGCTCTGTAAGGGGGCCGGCGGCGCGGCTCCGGGACCCATCCAGGCTGAACCTGTGATCGTCCCTCTGGAGCTAATGTCCAGTAGCCTAAGAGGCCCAATCCACTCTGCACGCAGGTGAGTTCGCTTCTTCTCCCCTTAGTCCCACGATGCAGTGAGCCTGTTGCCAGCAGGTCTCACTGAAAATAAAAAAACCTATTTAAAACTTTTACTCTAAGCAGCTCTGGAGAGCTACCTAGCATGCACCCTTCTCGGCCGGGCACAAAAATCTAACTGAGGCTTGGAGGAGGGTCATAGGGGGAGGAGCCAGTGCACACCAGGTAGTCATAAAGCTTTTACTTTTGTGCCCAGTCTCCTGCGGAGCCGCTATTCCCCATGGTCCTTACGGAGTTCCCAGCATCCACTAGGACGTCAGAGAAATGTGAAAAACCCAAAAAAACTTTTGTTGATCATAGGCGTGTCATCCATTGTCGTGTCGACCTTACGTACGGTCTACCTTTTACTTGTCGACCTCTTGACCATGTCGGCCTAATGCATGTCAATGATATGGTGCCGCCCTATTGACTGTCCATACGTTGGAAGCCGCCATGTATATATATATCTGTATACCAGCTGAATGACTGATCTGATCTTTCCTATGTTCCAGGAGCCGGAGAGTCCGGGAAAAGCACCATTGTAAAACAGATGAAGTGAGTCTACTGCTCCCTGTCCCGGGATTAGTACATAGACCCCATTATCTGGGTTGGGTATGGGTGACCGATGGCGGGATCCCGGCAGCAAAACGCCGTCTGATGAACAACCTCACTTCACAAGACGAGGAGCATTGTCCCCTACAGTCATTTATACAGGGACTGTCCTGCTGTCCCGCCCACCGACCGCAGTGTCTATAAACGGTGCAGGGAGAGCTGGGGGACACAGCCACACCCCCACAGTGAGGCTCCGCCTCCTTCTTAAGAAAGCCCACCCCTTTTTTAACCCAAGATCCAGACTATACGTGTTCAAAAGTGGGTTAGATATGGTTTAGGCGTGACATAAATGTATTTTATTGTGAATGACGTGGTATATGATATGTCTGGAAGTCATCAGTTCCTATAACTAATTTAATAATCATTCCAAATATCCAAAACGGATACATTCAATATCCCGGCGTTCAGCATACGGGCGCCGGGATCCCAACCACCGGGATACTGACACCTATTCTCTTTTTTGGGGTGTCCACGACTCACCCGGAGGGAGAATAAATAGCGTGGCAGCGCTCCACCGTGCCCGCAGTTTAGCAAGCGCAGTAAGCCCGCAAGGGGCTCTTTTGTGCTCGCCCTGCTACCGGCATTCCGCGGTCAGGATTCTGACCGCCAGGATGACGGCCGCCGGTATATCGATACCAACCCATCCAACCCATGTATTTACTAAAGGTCGATTTTGTATGTTTTTGTTCAATTTTAGATCGATGTTAAATTTACTAGCAGATTATTTTTTTTATTTTACTTTTTAAATGTTAGTAAAAGTCCAACATTGAGCAAAATCGATTTAACATCGATCTAAAATCGAACAAAAACCATACAAAATCGACCTTTAGTAAATGTACCCCCTGGAGGCGTATTTGTCACAGTCCACACCTCAGATGTGAATGGGATGTGACATATTTGCCTGACTTGCATTGTGATATTTGGATACATCGCCCCTGGGACTGCCAGTCCGGACTGCTGTATGAAAGACAGCGCTCCCCATGGGAAGCCGCCCCCCACCCCAGCCCTATCGGTCTTCTATCGGCTGCAGCTGATGCAGTCCCTAGAATCTACCGTGTAGTACCTGGCAGTGCCGGAGTTAAGCTAACTCCCGAATTTTTAGACTCCGCCTCCCAACGCACTTAAGACCCACCCCAGTAATGTCGGGCGTTGATCACCGGGATGGGCAGGGAGGAGTTGGAATCAGCCCCAGACATGATGCAGAGCCCCCCGTCAGGAAGATAAAGAGCTTCCGCTGGAAGCTTCTGTTCATCGCCTCTGGTGCCGGCCATTTCTGCTGCCGCTCTATGCTGTAGGGTCAGCACCCCGCCCATTTCTTACTGCATAGTGATTGGACGCCAAGTACTTTGTTGCCTCCTAGCTTCGCGCTCTCACAGTCACGTTAGTCTTTATTACTTTTTCTTCCAGAATTATCCATCAAGATGGTTACTCCCTTGAGGAATGTCTGGAGTTTATTACCATTATTAACGGAAACACGCTGCAGTCTATGCTCGCCATCGTCCGAGCTATGAACACGCTGAACATCCAGTATGGTGACCCAGCTAGACAGGTGAGCGACTGGTCATATAACCTGCTGCAGCACTGCGGTGTCGCAGGTAGAAGCGCTGCAGCTGTTGGGGGATATTTGGGCAGTATGGCTTCCCGGGCTACATAAGGGAACACATGTATACTGAAGGCCAGCCATCTGAATTTCTCAATATGAAACTATTGGCCTAGGGACGCCGTGATACAGAGACATGTGGGAGCCACTGAGCCAGATAAATGACAGCTACAGTCTGATTATCTGATATGGGCAAACATCTCCATATGTCCTCAATAGGGGGCTTACTACTATACACCTCCACCTAGGTGATTCTGCCAACCCAAGTCACCGTTATGGGGCTGCTGACCCTACAGTAATCCAATGTAGCTGTCTCCTAATATGGTGTAATCACTGGCGTACTGTATATATACTGGGTGCAGTGTGCGGTACAGGGGGCTCACACCTCACTCCCTGCACCCACTGCTTGAATAGTTGCCCCTGCAGAGTCACACGCCGATGGCAGCAGCGCTGGCGTAAATTACCGGGTAAATGGTGTGGCGGACAGTTTCCCGGCATTTTGCACATGTGCAGTAGAGAAATCAGCAGGAAAATGGCTGCCGCGTTGTGTTACTGGAGATCTGCCTATGCGCATTAGACTTCAAGCCTTCTTAAACTCTAACCTCCCCCTAATACCCAACCCTAACCCTCCCCCGCAACCTAACCCTAACCTCCCCCTAGTATCTAACTCTCACCCATAACCTAACCCCAACCTACCCCTAGTGCCTAACCCTAACCTGTAACCTAACCCAACCTGCCCCTAGTACCTAACACTATCCCATAACCTATCCACAACCTACCCCTAGTGCCTAACCCTAACCTCCCCCTAGTATCTAACCCTAACCCATAACCTAACCCCAACCTACCCCTAGTGCCTAACCCTAACCCGTAACCTAACCCCAACCTCCCCCTAGTATCAAACACTATCCCATAACCTAACCCCAACCTACCCCTGGTGCCTAACTCTAACCCTAACCTCTCCTTAGTATCTAACTAACCCTAACCCCAACCTACCCCTAGTGCCTAACCGTAACCCGTAACCTAACCTAACCTCCCCCTAGTACCTAACACTATACCATAACCTATCCACAACCTACCCCTAGTGCCTAACCCTAACCCTAACCTCCCACTAGTATCTAACCCTAACCCATAACCTAACCCCAACCTACCCCTAGTGCCTAACCCTAACCCGTAACCTAACCCCAACCTCCCCCTAGTATCAAACACTATCCCATAACCTAACCCCAACCTACCCCCAGTGCCTAACTCTAACCCTAACCTCCCCCTAGTATCTAACTAACCCTAACCCCAACCTACCCCTAGTGCCTAACCCTAACCCGTAACCTAACCCTAACCTCCCCCTAGTACCTAACCCTCACCCATAACCTAACCCCAACCTACCCCTAGTGCCTAACCCTAACCCGTAACCTAACCCCAACCTCCCCCTAGTATCAAACACTATCCCATAACCTAACCCCAACCTACCCCTAGTGCCTAACTCTAACCCTAACCTCCCCCTAGTATCTAACTAACCCTAACCCCAACCTACCCCTAGTACCTAACCCTAACCCGTAACCTAACCCTAACCTCCCCCTAGTACCTAACCCTCACCCATAACCTAACCCCAACCTACCCCTAGTGCCTAACCCTAACCCGTAACCTAACCCCAACCTCCCCCTAGTATCAAACACTATCCCATAACCTAACCCCAACCTACCCCTAGTGCCTAACTCTAACCCTAACCTCCCCCTAGTATCTAACTAACCCTAACCCCAACCTACCCCTAGTGCCTAACCCTAACCCGTAACCTAACCCTAACCTCCCCCTAGTACCTAACCCTCACCCATAACCTAACCCCAACCTACCCCTAGTGCCTAACTCTAACCCGTAACCTAACCCTAACCTCCCCCTAGTATCTAACCCTAACCCATAACCTAACCCCAACCTACCCCTAGTGCCTAACCTTAATCCTAACCTCCCGCTAGTATCTAACCCTAACCCATAACCTAACCCCAACCTACCTCTAGTGCCTAACCCGTAACCTAACCCTAACCTCCCCCTAGTATCTAACCCTCCACATAACCTAACCCCAACCTACCCCTAGTGTCTAACCCGTAACCTAACCCTAACCTCCCCCTAGTATCTAACCCTAACCCATAACCTAACCCCAACCCACCTCTAGTGCCTAACCCTAACCCTCCCCCATAACCTAACCCTAAATTCCCCTAGTGCCTAACTCTAATCCTCCCCCGCAACGTAACCCCAACCTCCCCCTAGTGCCCAAACTGTCCCCCGCAACCTAACACCAACCTCCCCCTAGTGCCTAAGACTACCCCGCAACCAAACCCAACCTCCCTCTAGTGCCTAACCCTAACCCTCCCCCGCAACCTAACCCTAACCTCCCCCTATTGCCTAACCCTAACCCTCCCCGCAACCTTACCCTAACCTCCCCCTAGTGCCTAACCGTACCCCTCCCTCATAACCTAACCCTAAATTCCCCTAGTCCCTAACCTTAACCCTCCCCCGTAACCTAACCCTAACCTTCCCCTAGTGCCTAACACTACCCCTCCCCCGCAACCTTTCCCTAACCTCTCACTAGTGCCTAACCCTTACCTAACTCTAAATTCCACTAGTGCCTAACCTTAGCCCTCCTCCGCAACCTAACCCTAACCGCCCCTTAGTGCCTAACCCAAACCCTCCCCAGCAACCTAACCCCAACCTCCCCCTAGTGCCTAACCCTAACCCTCCCCCATAACCTAACCCTAAATTCCCCTAGTGCCTAACTGTAACCATCCCCCGCAACCTAACCCCAACCTCCCCCTAGTGCCTAACTGTCCCCCGCAACCTAACATCATCCTCCCCCTAGTGCCAAAGACTACCCCGCAACCAAACCCCAACCTCCCTCTAGTGCCTAACCCAAACCCTCCCACGCAACCTAACCCCAACCTCCCGCTAGTGCCTAACCCTAATATTCCCCCGCAACCTAACGCCAACCTCCCCCTAGTGCCTGACCGAAACCCTCCCCGCAACCTAACCCCAATCTCCCCCTAGTGACTAACCCTAATCCTCCCCCTAGTGCCTAACCCTAACCCTCCCCCACAACCTAACACTAACCTCCCCCTAGTGCCTAACCCTCCCCCACAACCTAACACTAACCTCCCCCTAGTGCCTAACCTTAACCCCCCCCCACAACCTAACCCCAATCTCTCCCTAGTGACTAACCCTAATCCTCCCCCATAACCTAACCCTAACCTCCCCCTAGTGACTAACCCTAACCCTAGTATCCAACCCTAACCCATAACCTAACCCCAACCTACCCCTAGTGCCTAACCCTAACCCGTAACCTAACCCCAACCTCCCCCTAGTATCAAACACTATCCCATAACCTAACCCCAACCTACCCCCAGTGCCTAACTCTAACCCTAACCTCCCCCTAGTATCTAACTAACCCTAACCCCAACCTACCCCTAGTGCCTAACCCTAACCCGTAACCTAACCCTAACCTCCCCCTAGTACCTAACCCTCACCCATAACCTAACCCCAACCAACCCCTAGTGCCTAACCCTAACCCGTAACCTAACCCCAACCTCCCCCTAGTATCAAACACTATCCCATAACCTAACCCCAACCTACCCCTAGTGCCTAACTCTAACCTTAACCTCCCCCTAGTATCTAACTAACTAACCCTAACCCCAACCTACCCCTAGTATCTAACTAACCCTAACCCTAACCCATAACCTAACCCTAACCTCCCCCTAGTGACTAACCCTAACCCTAACCCTAGTATCTAACCCTAACACATAACCTAACCCCAACCTACCCCTAGTGCCTAACCCTAACCCGTAACCTAACCCCAACCTCCCCCTAGTATCAAACACTATCCCATAACCTAACCCCAACCTACCCCCAGTGCCTAACTCTAACCCTAACCTCCCCCTAGTATCTAACTAACCCTAACCCCAACCTACCCCTAGTGCCTAACCCTAACCCGTAACCTAACCCTAACCTCCCCCTAGTACCTAACCCTCACCCATAACCTAACCCCAACCAACCCCTAGTGCCTAACCCTAACCCGTAACCTAACCCCAACCTCCCCCTAGTATCAAACACTATCCCATAACCTAACCCCAACCTACCCCTAGTGCCTAACTCTAACCTTAACCTCCCCCTAGTATCTAACTAACCCTAACCCCAACCTACCCCTAGTGCCTAACCCTAACCCGTAACCTAACCCTAACCTCCCCCTAGTACCTATCCCTCACCCATAACCTAACCCCAACCTACCCATAGTGCCTAACCCTAACCCGTAACCTAACCCCAACCTCCCCCTAGTATCAAACACTATCCCATAACCTAACCCCAACCTACCCCTAGTGCCTAACTCTAACCCTAACCTCCCCCTAGTATCTAACTAACCCTAACCCCAACCTACCCCTAGTGCCTAACCCTAACCCGTAACCTAACCCTAACCTCCCCCTAGTACCTAACCCTCACCCATAACCTAACCCTAACCTACCCCTAGTGCCTAACTCTAACCCGTAACCTAACCCTAACCTCCCCCTAGTATCTAACCCTAACCCATAACCTAACCCCAACCTACCCCTAGTGCCTAACCTTAATCCTAACCTGCCGCTAGTATCTAACCCTAACCCATAACCTAACCCCAACCTACCTCTAGTGCCTAACCCGTAACCTAACCCTAACCTCCCCCTAGTATCTAACCCTCACACATAACCTAACCCCAACCTACCCCTAGTGTCTAACCCGTAACCTAACCCTAACCTCCCCCTAGTATCTAACCCTAACCCATAACCTAACCCCAACCCACCCCTAGTGCCTAACCCTAACCCTCCCCATAACCTAACCCTAAATTCCCCTAGTGCCTAACTCTAATCCTCCCCCGCAACGTAACCCCAACCTCCCCCTAGTGCCCAAACTGTCCCCCGCAACCTAACACCAACCTCCCCCTAGTGCCTAAGACTACCCCGCAACCAAACCCCAACCTCCCTCTAGTGCCTAACCCTAACCCTCCCCCGCAACCTAACCCTAACCTCCCCCTATTGCCTAACCCTAACCCTCCCTGCAACCTTACCCTAACCTCCCCCTAGTGCCTAACCGTAACCCTCCCTCATAACCTAACCCTAAATTCCCCTAGTCCCTAACCTTAACCCTCCCCCGTAACCTAACCCTAACCTTCCCCTAGTGCCTCACTACCCCTCCCCCGCAACTTTTCCCTAACCTCTCACTAGTGCCTAACCCTTACCTAACTCTAAATTCCACTAGTGCCTAACCTTAGCCCTCCTCCGCAACCTAACCCTAACCGCCCCTTAGTGCCTAACCGAAACCCTCCCCAGCAACCTAACCCCAACCTCCCCCTAGTGCCTAACCCTAACCCTCCCCCATAACCTAACCCTAAATTCCCCTAGTGCCTAACTGTAACCATCCCCCGCAACCTAACCCCAACCTCCCCCTAGTGCCTAACTGTCCCCCGCAACCTAACATCATCCTCCCCCTAGTGCCTAAGACTACCCCGCAACCAAACCCCAACCTCCCTCTAGTGCCTAACCCAAACCCTCCCACGCAACCTAACCCCAACCTCCCGCTAGTGCCTAACCCTAATATTCCCCCGCAACCTAACGCCAACCTCCCCCTAGTGCCTGACCGAAACCCTCCCCGCAACCTAACCCCAATCTCCCCCTAGTGACTAACCCTAATCCTCCCCCTAGTGCCTAACCCTAACCCTCCCCCACAACCTAACACTAACCTCCCCCTAGTGCCTAACCCTCCCCCACAACCTAACACTAACCTCCCCCTAGTGCCTAACCTTAACCCTCCCCCACAACCTAACCCCAATCTCTCCCTAGTGACTAACCCTAATCCTCCCCCATAACCTAACCCTAACCTCCCCCTAGTGACTAACCCTAACCCTCCTCCACAACCTAACCCTAACCTCCCCCTAGTGCCTAACCCTAATCCTCCCCCGCAACCTAACCCTATCCTCCCCCTAGTGACTAACACTACCCCACAACCATACCCCAACCTCCCCCTGGTGCCTAACCCTAACCCTCCCCCGCAACCTATCCCGCCCTGGTCCCGGCACCTACGCAATGGATCCAGCAGGTGCCCGGACCAGTGCATCTGCAAATGCTGCGGTGCGACTGCGAATGTACAAATCCCGGCTTCTATGGACTGCATCGGCTGCAGCACATAGAAGCCATATTGGGCTGCGCCAAAGGCAGGGAATGGCTTCCTACAGGAAGCCAGCTCTCTACTTATTTCAGCCTGGTCTGACAGTCCCGGAGGAAGGAAACGCCTGCCAATGTGACTGCCTTGTGTGTCTGTGACTGACAGGTAGGACTTCCAACAGGCAGTGCGGTCACAGACTGCATCAGACTCACTGACACTGAGCTGGGTGGCGGATATTACCTGGGGGGATGGGGGTAACATCCGCCACTGGTTACTGATTGTTATATCACAATATGGAGACAGATCGCAGCTGTGACTGTACCTGGTAACAACCGCAATATGCTTTCAGGACGATTCTCGCAAACTCATGCACCTGGCAGACACCATCGATGAAGGCAGCATGCCTAAAGACATGGCAGAGATTATCGGGCGCCTGTGGAAAGACACGGGCATCCAGGCGTGCTACGATCGGGCATCGGAATATCAGCTTAATGACTCAGCAGGATAGTAAGGAACTACTGTCCCCCATTACCCCACTCCCCATCCAGACTCACCTTATATACCTGCCCCATTATATACTATAGCAACTGTATAATGTACTGTCCCCAATTACCCCACTCCCCAACCAGACTCCCCTTATATACCTGCCCCATTATATACTATAGCAACTGTATAATGTACTGTCCCCCATTACCCCACTCCCCAACCAGACTCCCCTTATATACCTGCCCCATTATATACTATAGCAACTGTATAATGTACTGTCCCCCATTACCCCACTCCCCATCCAGACTCCCCTTATATACCTGCCCCATTATATACTATAGCAACTGTATAATGTACTGTCCCCCATTACCCCACTCCCCAACCAGACTCCCCTTATATACCTGCCCCATTATATACTATAGCATTGTAATGCGCTATGGCAGTACACAGCATTGTAATGAGCTGTCACAGTACATGGCATTGTAATGAGCTGTCACAGCACACAGCATTATAATCAGCTATCACAGCATACAGCATTGTAATGAGCTATCACAGCACACAGCATTGTAATGAGCTATCACAGCACACAGCATTATAATGAGCTGACACAGCACACAGCATTATAATGAGCTATCACAGCACACAGCATTATAATGAGCAATCACAGCACACAGCATTATAATGAGCAATCACAGTACATGGCATTATAATGAGCTGTCACAGCACGCAGCATTATAATGAGCTATCAGTACATAGCATTATAATGAGCTGTCACAGCACACATCATTGTAATGAGCTGGCACAGAACGCAGCATTATAATCAGCTATCACAGCACACAGTATTGTAATAAGCTATCACAGCAAACAGCATTATAATGAGCTATCACAGCACACAGCACTGTAATGAGCTATCACAGCACACAGCATTATAATGAGCTATCAGTACACAGCATTATAATGAGCTGTCACAGCACACAGCATTATTATGAGCTATCAGTAAACAGCATTATAATGATCTGTCACAGCACACAGCATTATAATCAGCTATCACAGCACACAGCATTGTAATGAGCTATCACAGCACACTGCATTATAATGAGCTATCACAGCACACAGCATTGTAATGAGCTATCACAGCACACAGCATTATAATGAGCTATCACAGCACACAGCATTATAATGATCTGTAACAGCACGCATCATTATAATGAGCTATCAGTACATAGCATTATAATGAGCTGTCACAGCACACAGCATTGTAATGAGCTATCACAGCACACAGCATTATAATGAGATATCAGTACACAGCATTATAATGAGCTGTCACAGCACACAGCATTATAATGAGCTATCACAGCACACAGCATTATAATGAGCTATTACAGCACACAGCATTATAATGAGCAATCACAGCACACAGCATTATAATGAGCAATCACAGTACATGGCTCTATAATGAGCTGTCACAGCACGCAGCATTATTAAGAGCTATCAGTACATAGCATTATAATGAGCTGTCACAGCACACAGCATTGTAATGAGCTGGCACAGAACGCAGCATTATAATCAGCTATCACAGCACACAGCATTGTAATAAGCTATCACAGCACACAGCATTATAATCAGCTATCACAGCACACAGCACTGTAATGAGCTATCACAGCACACAGCATTATAATGAGCTATCAGTACACAGCATTATAATGAGCTGTCACAGCACACAGCATTATAATGAGCTATCAGTAAACCGTATTATAATGAGCTGTCACAGCACACAGCATTATAATCAGCTATCACAGCACACAGCATTGTAATGAGCTATCACAGCACACAGCATTATAATGAGCTATCACAGCACACAGCATTGTAATGAGCTATCACATTCACAGCACACAGCATTATAATGAGCTATCACAGCACACAGCATTATAATGAGCTGTCACAGCATGCAGCATTATAATGAGCTATCAGTACATAGCATTATAATGAGCTGTCACAGCACACAGCATTGTAATGAGCTGGCACAGCACGCAGCATTATAATCAGCTATCACAGCACACAGCATTGTAATTAGCTATCACATCACACAGCATTAAAATGAGCTATCACAGCACACAGCACTGTAATGAGCTATCACAGCACACAGCATTATAATGAGCTATCAGTACACAGCATTATAATGAGCTGTCACAGCACACAGCATTATAATGAGCTATCAGTAAACAGCATTATAATGAGCTATCACAGCATGCAGCATTGTAATGAGCTATTACAGCACGCAGCATTATAATGAGCCATCAGAGCACGCAGCATTATAATCAGCTATCACAGCACACAGCATTGTAATTAGCTATCACATCACACAGCATTAAAATGAGCTATCACAGCATACATCATTGTAATGAGCTATCACAGCACACAGCATTATAATGAGTTATCACAGCACACAGCATTGTAATGAGCTGTCACAGCACACAGCATTATAATGAGCTATCACAGCACACAGCATTGTAATGAGCTATCACAGCACCCAGCATTATAATGAGCTATCAGTACACAGCATTGTAATGAACTGTCACATCACACAGCATTATAATGTGCTATCACAGCACACAGCCTTATAATGAGCTGTCACAGCACAAAACATTATAATGAGCTATCACAGCACACAGCATTCTAATGAGCTGTCACAGCACACAGCATTCTAATGAGCTGTCACATCACACAACATTATAATGAGCTGTAACAGCACACAGCATTATAATGAGCTGTCACAGTACAGGACATTGTAATGAGCTGTCACAGCACACAGCATTATAATGAGCTGTCACAGCACACAACATTGTAATGAGCTGTCACAGCACACAGCATTTTAATGCGCTATGGCAGTACACAGCATTATAATGATCTGTCACAGCACACAGCATTGTAATGAGCTATCACAGCACACAGCATTATAACGAGCTGTCACAGCACACAGCTTTATAATGCGCTATGGCAGTACACAGCATTATAATGATCTGTCACAGCACACAGCATTGTAATGAGCTATCACAGCACACAGCATTATAATGAGCTGTCACAGCACACAGCATTATAATGTGCTATGGCAGTACAGAGCATTATAATGAGCTGTCACAGTACACGACATTGTAATGAGCTGTCACAGCACACAGCATTGTAATGATCTGTCACAGCACACAGCATTATAAACAGCTATCACAGCACACAGCATTGTAATGAGCTATCACAGCACACAGCATTGTAATGAGCTATCACAGCACACAGCATTATAATGAGCTATCACAGCACACAGCGTTGTAATGAGCTGGCACAGCACGCAGCATTATAATCAGCTATCACAGCACACAGCATTGTAATGAGCTATAACAGCACACAGCATTATAATGAGCTATCACAGCACACAGCATTGTAATGAGCTATAACAGCACACAGCATTATAATGAGCTATCACAGCACACAGCATTATAAAGAGCAATCACAGCACACAGCATTATAATGAGCAATCACAGTACATGGCTCTATAATTAGCTGTCACAGCACGCAGCATTATAATGAGCTATCAGTACATAGCATTATAATGAGCTGTCACAGCACACAGCATTGTAATGAGCTGGCACAGAACGCAGCATTATAATCAGCTATCACAGCACACAGCATTGTAATAAGCTATCACAGCACACAGCATTATAATGAGCTATCACAGCACACAGCACTGTAATGGGCTATCACAGCACACAGCATTATAATGAGCTATCAGTACACAGCATTATAATGAGCTGTCACAGCACACAGCATTATAATGAGCTATCAGTAAACAGTATTATAATGAGCTGTCACAGCACACAGCATTATAATCAGCTATCACAGCACACAGCATTGTAATGAGCTATCACAGCACACAGCATTATAATGAGCTATCACAGCACACAGCATTATAATGAGCTATCACATTCACAGCACACAGCATTATAATGAGCTATCACAGCACACAGCATTATAATGAGCTGTCACAGCATGCAGCATTATAATGAGCTATCAGTACATAGCATTATAATGAGCTGTCACAGCACACAGCATTGTAATGAGCTGGCACAGCACGCAGCATTATACTCAGCTATCACAGCACACAGCATTGTAATTAGCTATCACATCACACAGCATTATAATGAGCTATCACAGCACACAGCACTGTAATGAGCTATCACAGCACACAGCATTATAATGAGCTATCAGTACACAGCATTATAATGAGCTGTCACAGCACACAGCATTATAATGAGCTATCAGTAAACAGCATTATAATGAGCTATCACAGCACGCAGCATTGTAATGAGCTATTACAGCACGCAGCATTATAATGAGCTATCAGAGCACGCAGCATTATAATGAGCTATCACAGCACACATCATTGTAATGAGCTATCACAGCACACAGCATTATAATGAGCTATCACAGCACACAGCATTGTAATGAGCTGTCACAGCACACAGCATTATAATGAGCTATCACAGCACACAGCATTATAATGAGCTATCAGTACACAGCATTATAATGAGCTGTCACAGCACACAGCATTACAATCTACTGTCACAGCACACAGCATTGTAATGAACTGTCACATCACACAGCATTATAATGTGCTATCACAGCACACAGCTTTATAATGAGCTGTCACAGCACAAAACATTATAATTAGCTATCACAGCACACAGCATTCTAATGAGCTGTCACAGCACACAGCATTATAATGAGCTGTCACAGCACACAGCATTCTAATGAGCTGTAACAGCACACAGCATTATAATGAGCTGTCACAGTACAGGACATTGTAATGAGCTGTCACAGCACACAGCATTATAATGAGCTGTCACAGCACACGACGTATTGAGCTGTCACAGCACACAGCATTTTAATGAGCTATCACAGCACACAGCATTATAATGAGCTGTCACAGCACACAGCATTATAATGCACTATGGCAGTACACAGCATAATAATGATCTGTCACAGCACACAGCATTGTAATGAGCTATCACAGCACACAGCATTATAATCAGCTGTCACAGCACACAGCATTATAATGCGCTATGGCAGTACACAGCATTATAATGAGCTGTCACAGTACACGACATTGTAATGAGCTGTCACAGCACACAGCATTGTAATGAGCTATCACAGCACACAGCATTATAATGAGCTGTCACAGCACACAGCATTATAATGCGCTATGGCAGTACACAGCATTATAATGATCTGTCACAACACACAGCATTGTAATGAGCTATCACAGCACACAGCATTATAATGAGCTGTCACAGCACACAGCATTATAATGCGCTATGGCAGTACACAGCACTATAATGAGCTGTCACAGTACATGGCATTGTAATGAGCTGTCACAGCACACAGCATTATAATCAGCTATCACAGCACACAGCATTGTAATGAGCTATCACAGCACACAGCATTATAATGAGCTATCACAGCACACAGCACTGTAATGAGCTATCACAGCACACAGCATTATAATGAGCTATCACAGCACACAGCATTATAATGAGCTATCACAGCACACAGCACTGTAATGAGCTATCACAGCACACATCATTATAATGAGCTATAAGTACACAGCATTATAATGAGCTGTCCCAGCACACAGCATTATAATGAGCTATCAGTAAACAGCATTATAATGAGCTATCACAGCACACAGCATTATAATCAGCTATCACAGCACACAGCATTATAATGAGCTATCACAGCACACAGCATTGTAATGAGCTATCACAGCACACTGCATTATAATGAGCTATCACAGCACACAGCATTATAATGAGCTATCACAGCACACAGCATTATAATGAGCTATTACAGCACACAGCATTATAATTAGCTATCACAGCACACAGCATTGTAATGAGCTATCACAGCACACAGCATTATCATGAGCTATCAGTACACAGTATTATAATGAGCTGTCACAGCACACAGCATTATAATGAGCTATCAGTAAACAGCATTATAATGAGCTGTCACAGCACACAGCTTTATAATGCGCTATGGCAGTACACAGCATTATAATGATCTGTCACAGCACACAGCATTGTAATGAGCTATCACAGCACACAGCATTATAATGAGCTGTCACAGCACACAGCATTATAATGTGCTATGGCAGTACAGAGCATTATAATGAGCTGTCACAGTACACGACATTGTAATGAGCTGTCACAGCACACAGCATTGTAATGATCTGTCACAGCACACAGCATTATAATCAGCTATCACAGCACACAGCATTGTAATGAGCTATCACAGCACACAGCATTGTAATGAGCTATCACAGCACACAGCATTATAATGAGCTATCACAGCACACAGCATTGTAATGAGCTGGCACAGCACGCAGCATTATAATCAGCTATCACAGCACACAGCATTGTAATGAGCTATAACAGCACACAGCATTATAATGAGCTATCACAGCACACAGCATTGTAATGAGCTATAACAGCACACAGCATTATAATGAGCTATCACAGCACACAGCATTATAAAGAGCAATCACAGCACACAGCATTATAATGAGCAATCACAGTACATGGCTCTATAATGAGCTGTCACAGCACGCAGCATTATAATGAGCTATCAGTACATAGCATTATAATGAGCTGTCACAGCACACAGCATTGTAATGAGCTGGCACAGAACACAGCATTATAATCAGCTATCACAGCACACAGCATTGTAATAAGCTATCACAGCACACAGCATTATAATGAGCTATCACAGCACACAGCACTGTAATGGGCTATCACAGCACACAGCATTATAATGAGCTATCAGTACACAGCATTATAATGAGCTGTCACAGCACACAGCATTATAATGAGCTATCAGTAAACAGTATTATAATGAGCTGTCACAGCACACAGCATTATAATCAACTATCACAGCACACAGCATTGTAATGAGCTATCACAGCACACAGCATTATAATGAGCTATCACAGCACACAGCATTATAATGAGCTATCACATTCACAGCACACAGCATTATAATGAGCTATCACAGCACACAGCATTATAATGAGCTGTCACAGCATGCAGCATTATAATGAGCTATCAGTACATAGCATTATAATGAGCTGTCACAGCACACAGCATTGTAATGAGCTGGCACAGCACGCAGCATTATAATCAGCTATCACAGCACACAGCATTGTAATTAGCTATCACATCACACAGCATTATAATGAGCTATCACAGCACACAGCACTGTAATGAGCTATCACAGCACACAGCATTATAATCAGCTATCAGTACACAGCATTATAATGAGCTGTCACAGCACACAGCATTATAATGAGCTATCAGTAAACAGCATTATAATGAGCTATCACAGCACGCAGCATTGTAATGAGCTATTACAGCACGCAGCATTATAATGAGCTATCAGAGCACGCAGCATTATAATGAGCTATCACAGCACACATCATTGTAATGAGCTATCACAGCACACAGCATTATAATGAGCTATCAGTACACAGCATTATAATGAGCTGTCACAGCACACAGCATTACAATCTACTGTCACAGCACACAGCATTGTAATGAACTGTCACATCACACAGCATTATAATGTGCTATCACAGCACACAGCCTTATAATGAGCTGTCACAGCACAAAACATTATAATTAGCTATCACAGCACACAGCATTCTAATGAGCTGTCACAGCACACAGCATTCTAATGAGCTGTCACAGCACACAGCATTCTAATGAGCTGTAACAGCACACAGCATTATAATGAGCTGTCACAGTACAGGACATTGTAATGAGCTGTCACAGCACACAGCATTATAATGAGCTGTCACAGCACACAACGTATTGAGCTGTCACAGCACACAGCATTTTAATGAGCTATCACAGCACACAGCATTATAATGAGCTGTCACAGCACACAGCATTATAATGCACTATGGCAGTACACAGCATAATAATGATCTGTCACAGCACACAGCATTGTAATGAGCTATCACAGCACACAGCATTATAATGAGCTGTCACAGCACACAGCATTATAATGCGCTATGGCAGTACACAGCATTATAATGAGCTGTCACAGTACACGACATTGTAATGAGCTGTCACAGCACACAGCATTGTAATGAGCTATCACAGCACACAGCATTATAATGAGCTGTCACAGCACACAGCATTATAATGCGCTATGGCAGTACACAGCATTATAATGATCTGTCACAACACACAGCATTGTAATGAGCTATCACAGCACACAGCATTATAATGAGCTGTCACAGCACACAGCATTATAATGCGCTATGGCAGTACACAGCACTATAATGAGCTGTCACAGTACATGGCATTGTAATGAGCTGTCACAGCACACAGCATTATAATCAGCTATCACAGCACACAGCATTGTAATGAGCTATCACAGCACACAGCATTATAATGAGCTATCACAGCACACAGCACTGTAATGAGCTATCACAGCACACAGCATTATAATGAGCTATCACAGCACACAGCATTATAATGAGCTATCACAGCACACAGCACTGTAATGAATTATCACAGCACACAGCATTATAATGAGCTATAAGTACACAGCATTATAATGAGCTGTCCCAGCACACAGCATTATAATGAGCTATCAGTAAACAGCATTATAATGAGCTATCACAGCACACAGCATTATAATCAGCTATCACAGCACACAGCATTATAATGAGCTATCACAGCACACAGCATTGTAATGAGCTATCACAGCACACTGCATTATAATGAGCTATCACAGCACACCACATTATAATGAGCTATCACAGCACACAGCATTATAATGAGCTATTACAGCACACAGCATTATAATTAGCTATCACAGCACACAGCATTGTAATGAGCTATCACAGCACACAGCATTATCATGAGCTATCAGTACACAGTATTATAATGAGCTGTCACAGCACACAGCATTATAATGAGCTATCAGTAAACAGCATTATAATAAGCTGTCACAGCACACAGCATTGTAATGAGCTATCACAGCACGCAGCATTATAATGAGCTATCACAGCAGACAGCATTATAATCAGCTATCACAGCACACAACAGTGTAATGAGCTATCACAGCACACAGCATTATAATCAGCTATCACAACACACAGCATTATAATGACCTATCACAGCACACAGCATTATAATGAGCTATCAGTAAACAGCATTATAATCAACTATCACAGCACACAGCATTATAATGAGCTATCACAGCACACAGCATTATAATGAGCTGTCACAGCACACAGCATTATAATGAGCTACCATTAAACAGCATTATAATCAGCTATCACAGCACACAGCATTGTAATGAGCTATCACAGCACGCAGCATTATAATGAGCTATCACAGCACGCAGCATTATAATGAGCTAACACAGCACGCAGCATTGTAATGAGATATCACAGTACGCAGCATTGTAATGAGCTATCACAGCACACAGCATTTTAATGAGCTATCACAGCACGCAGCATTATAATGAGCTAACACAGCACGCAGCATTGTAATGAGCTATCACAGTACGCAGCATTGTAATGAGCTATCACAGCACACAGCATTTTAATGAGCTATCACAGTACGCAGCATTATAATGAGCTATCACTACGAAAACAATCTACATGTACATGGGTGCTTTTAATAACAGTCACTTATCTATTGTTTGTTATACAGTAATGTCTGGAATAGATCTTTCCATAAATGTCCCGATTACATTATTCCCAGTTTTCCAATGACTTATATCCCCCTGAGGAACTGTCTGATATGGGAAGTGTGTGTTCTATAGACTGTCTGCATTCTTTTCCAATTCTAGTTATCTCAATGATCTGGACCGGCTTGTGGCCCCAGGGTATGTCCCTACGGAGCAGGACGTGCTGAGGTCCAGAGTGAAGACCACTGGTATTATCGAAACACAGTTTGGCTTAAAAGATCTTAACTTTAGGTAAACTCAATTCCTGTACAAACCGGGGTGGAAATATAGCTACAGTATATTTGGGTAATAGCTCTGCGATGCCACTATAGTCTACTGGGCCATTTGCTCTTCTATTCGGGCTTCAGGGAAAGCGGAATCCTCAGAGAGATGGATGACATGGAATTGGTAGGCCTCCCTTACCTCCGGCCTCCGTATCGCCCACAATCTCTGTAGTGTCACCACTGCGTGCAGGGTATACATGTGCATATTCTAGCATCTTTTCTACCCAGTAACCCAGTGTAACCCCTGTACCCCATTTCACAGCTTTTCCCCGCTCATCCTGTACTGCTGACACTTTGCCTCGTTGCAGGATGTTTGATGTGGGAGGTCAGCGATCCGAGCGTAAGAAGTGGATCCATTGCTTCGAAGGTGTCACCTGTATCATCTTCATTGCTGCACTGAGCGCGTACGATATGGTTCTGGTAGAGGATGATGAGGTGGTAAGTGACAGAACAGGGTCTTATACAATACATCATAGTCACATTTCCATACACTGATAAATGTTAGAAGTAAGAAGGAGAAGAGGAGACCAGATGTGACAGTGGGAGTGTAAGGAATCCACAAGCGCCATGTACAGCACAGAAAGGAGGCGTCATTAGATTGCAATTTGTACGGACAGTGGGCCTAATTCAGACCTGATCACAACAGCAAAGTTTTTCTCTAATGGGCAAAACCATTTGCAGTGCAGGTGGGGAAGATGTAACATGTGCAGAGAGAGTTCGATTTGGGTGGGGTGTGCTCAAACTGAAATCTAAATTGCAGTGTCAAAATAAAGCAGGCAGTATTTACCCTGCACATAAACAATATAACCCACCCAAATCTAACTCTCTCTGCACATGTTACATCTGCCCCACCTGCACTGCACATGGTTTTGCCCATTAGAGAAAGATTTTGCTGCTGCGATCAGGTCTGAATTAGGCCCTGAGTTTCTGACGGAGAGATTACTCTGGGTGCTGTTTGCTCCATTCTTTATAATAGGGGCGACCCACACCCCAAAGTATGAAGTGACTCCCTGACACAATTCTATTGTACTTCACAAAGATCCTTTAGTACATCATCATCCTTTTTTCGTAAGATGCCACAAAACTCTCAACACAAATAATACAAAACAATCACAGGTAAGGTTGAGGAGCGACTGCGAACATGAGACAGAGGGTAGATGGGACCTTGTGCATGAGAGCTTACGATCTATCGGATATTAATTTATAGAGGAAGACAGATGCATCCGGAACCAGAAAGGTTGACTTGTGCATTTTTCCAGTTATACAAAGATGGAGCCAGAGTTACATGGACAAATCCCTAGCCGAGATCTCACTGTCTGGGGAATGACACTGAGTAAGGAACAATAGGGGATGATTGCTGTGCATTGGCATAGTACACTTCTATACAGTTGCACCAGGCCCCAAGCACTACACAATGCAGAACACACACATAATGTTACATGTATCTGGCTAGAAGGCAGACCTGGGTCTGGCTGTAATCTGCTGCACACTTTCTCCTCTCGCAGAACCGAATGCATGAAAGCCTGCACCTCTTCAACAGTATCTGTAACCACCGTTACTTCGCCGCTACCTCCATTGTACTTTTCCTCAACAAGAAAGATGTGTTCACAGAAAAGATCAAGAAGGCCCACCTGAGCATCTGCTTCCCAGACTATGACGGTGAGCGGTGCAATCCCGGGCAGGGAGACTGTCCTACACTTTGTACATCCGCCCCAATTGTGAGTGTTTTAATCTTGTCACACAGGTCCAAACACATATGAGGATGCCGGGAACTACATCAAGACTCAGTTTCTGGAACTGAACATGCAACGAGACGTGAAGGAAATCTACAGCCACATGACCTGCGCCACCGACACAGAGAACGTAAAGTTTGTGTTTGATGCGGTCACAGACATTATCATCAAAGAGAACCTGAAGGACTGCGGCCTGTTCTAAGGAGGTATGGACCCCATGGCGGTCCCTCACTCCACACACAATAATGTCTTTCCCAACAGCCAGGCAGAAGCCCCTGATTAGGTTCCCTATAAACCTTCTACAGGTGTCTCTCGGGGACAGACTGGGGAGTGTTTAGTGTCCATTCAGGGGTCTAGGGTGTTATTGGCTCTTACATGCATATGTTTTTTTTTTTGTTTCAGTGGTAACCGCTGGCGATAGCATTGGCGCTTGCTGCACATTTCTGCAGAGAGTGGCCAGGCAAAGTGGTAATTTAACCTTTACTTGGTCGGGCCAGTAGCGCTGGGGATGAAGCAGCACTGATTTTTTTTTTTTTTATTGTTTCAGGAATTAATTTATCCTTTACCATAATGCTTCAGATGGCCTAAGCACTTTATTATTGTTCTTATCAGCCCCCCCCCCCCCCCCACTTGTCCCAAGAGAAGATTCTCTAGTTCACGCCGCTCTGCCACTGATCCATACATCTTACAATACAAGGCCTCACTCTTCCAATAAAGATGGGTGTATATAAAGGGGATAATTCAGAGTTGAACGCAGCAGCAAAGTTGTTAGCAGCTGGGCAATACCATGTGCACTGCAGGGGGGGGGGGGGGGCAGATGTAACATGTGCTGAGAGAGTTAGATTTAGGTGGGTTATGTTGTTTCTGTGCAGGGCAAATACTGGCTGCTTTATTTTTACTTTGCAATTTAGATTTCAGTTTGAACACACCCCACCCAAATCTAACCTCTCTCTGCACATGTTACATCTCCCCCCCCCCCTCCTTGCAGTGCACATAGATTTGCCCAACTGCTAGCAAATTTGCTGCTGCGATCAACTCAGAATTAGGCCCAAAGTCACAGAATGGTGGTTGCATTGCGGGCGTGGATGTTTGCAGGGTGTGATTGTCACAGCTCCGTCCTCACCTTCTGTTCATGTCTCTCTCTGACAGACCGCCGCAGAATTTCATCGGAGGGTTTTGCCCGTGCCGTCCTCTTGCCCCACGAGCTCACTGAGCCTCACAGCGATGGAGCCACCGGAATGATGCTGCACCTGTTCTATTGTTTTTATACAGCAGAAAGTAGAGGGTTGTAGAGAATAAGCCCTCAGTAGCGCCAACTGTCTAATAACATTGCAGTCATTGCTAGTAATCCTTCCCAGCGAGAGCGTTGTACGTCACATCACCATCGGTAATATGTGTCCAGACACAGCAATCCATGTAGATATCCACTGTACAGCTTCCCTCCTGCATAATACCGCTATAATGTACAAATTACTGTGTTAGCGTCCACCAGATTGTCTGCCTGAGGAACGCAAACGCCACCTGCAAACGCCATAAGACCTGTCCAGTGCTGCACGTCAGTGACCATGGAGAGATACAGACATTGATGACCTCTCTGGTCCAGAAATGGGGGCAGATCCAGGTGGGGGGCTGCTAGCCTGTTTATAATGCACTTTTGTAGCAGACTGGAAAACACCCCAAGATGTGGCCCTGGAATAGTCCCTGAGCGTCAGTGCTGGTCATATAATACTAGCACCCAGAGATTAGGAGGCTCACTGTATCTGCAATGGCCATGTAATAATATCAGCCCTCATTCCACTTTTATACAAACACAGCTCTGAACCCCCGTTCTATGCATTTAGCACTCCAGAACCTGTCCTGTTATCTGTATATACTGGTGAGGCTGTACAGAGAGTCCTGTAGAAGGTTACACATTGGGTGGCCCCCTGACAATGACTCCTATAGGGGGTTTGTCCTGTATGTATGTATCCCACAGAGCCCCATCCACGGTCAGCCGCTCACTGTACAGTTAGACTATAGATGTGCTATCCAGAGTTCTTATACATTAATTAAATGCCGTTGTTAGGCGGAATGATGTCACACGATGCGTGTTTTCTTATTGGCTGGGGCCATTAGAAGGTCTGTTCTCAGGGGAGCCTATAGATGATAGATACCCTATAGATCATTATTATATTGTGATGGCAATGACTGCCGCAGATATCTCTACTACCCGCTGCAGTTCCCGCATAATGATTGCCCACAGCACTTTAAATAATGTGTCAAACTTCTGAAAACTTCCATTTACAGGGGTCTGTCCACAACAGTCATTTAATAAAGAGGCCCCCATGACTGTGGGAGGGGGATGTGGCTTTGGATAAGAGATTGCCTAAAGGATAAAAAAAAAAAGGGGGCAGACTAGATGGGCCAAGTGGTTCTTATCTGCCGTCAAATTCTCTGTTTCTATGTTTAAGATTACCAGTGCATAGCGTCTGTGGCACTTTGTGCGTCTGAGCCGTGAAATGTCCACTAGATGGCAGCAGAGGTTCAGCACATGGATTCCATGCTCCCACGCTCAGTCATCACCGTGTGATTTATACACCGGCATTGCATTGTGCCAGTCTGCGCAGCCGCTGTGCGATAATATGCAAATGCCGCAGGAGGCGTCTTGTGTGAATAGACATCTGCATGAACATCGGTCATCTGAGCATCTCACGAGTTACTCGGGATAACCAGTATCATCACGCCTCCGGGGCCAGTGCAGCTGCAAGAAGCATACAGAGGTTTCGCCAGGCCTCGAAAATGTTCTCCATCGCCGCCCCTGCTACGCCCCCAAACCGCCGCTGCATGACAATCACAGCGCAGGACCCGATCTACGCATGTGCAGTTCAGCAAACGTGAGATGAACGTAAACCAGGAATTGGCCACATTAAGCGTGCAATAAAGGACACATTGGGTGGAATTCAAATGTTTGAAAAGTTGGTTGGGTGTCTTTTTTTTCCTGTCTATTAGATAGGAAAAAACTGACTCCCAACTGATTTTTGAAACATTTGAATCTCCCCCATTATCTGAAACATGTGCGCTCGCACTGAATTGCGCAGTTGTACTGTTGCCCTAGGCTCCACGTAAGCACTGCGCAGGATGTGACATATGCATGCTTGCACTGTGGCTTGGACACATGCACAGACCTAAAACTACCGCCGCTTGTGCGCTGCTTGTGTGCAACGTGAAAATTACGGCCACCTCTGAATGAGGCCCAAGTGTCATACAGCGTGATGCCTAGTGTAGCTAAAGCTCTGAGAACCTACCACACACACCTACCTCAGCCCCACTCCTGCCTCTCCTTTTCCCCATGTGCACTGTGCACCATCCTTGTCCCCGCCTTTGGCAAGCATTTCCCACCATTTCCCCATGCCTGCCTGCTGAAAGCACCTGCTTAGAAGTGGGAGGTACAGGGGGCTTGGTGCTACAATCATGTCCCCCAACTTCTCCATCCCATATTGTAGCCCGTGGTATGGGCTCTAACTAACACTATAGAATAGTTGCTATGCAGGCACTAACACTATAGAATGGTTGCTATGCAGACACAGGCCCTAACACTATAGAATGGTTGCTATGCAGACACAGGCCCTAACACTATAGAATGGTTGCTATGCAGACACAGGCCCTAACACTATAGAATGGTTGCTATGCAGGCACGGCCCTAACACTATAGAATGGTTGCTATGCAGGCACGGGCCCTTACACTATAGAATGGTTGCTATGCAGGCACGGCCCTAACACTATAGAATGGTTGCTATGCAGGCACAGGCCCTAACACTATAGAATGGTTGCTATGCAGGCACGGGCCCTAACACTATAGAATGGTTGCTATGCAGGCACGGGCCCTAACACTATAGAATGGTTGCTATGCAGGCACAGGCCCTAACACTATAGAATGGTTGCTATGCAGGCACAGGACCTAACACTATAGAATGGTTGCTATGCAGGCACGGGCCCTTACACTATAGAATGGTTGCTATGCAGGCACGGGCCCTTACACTATAGAATGGTTGCTATGCAGGCACGGGCCCTAACACTATAGAATGGTTGCTATGCAGGCACAGGACCTAACACTATAGAATGGTTGCTATGCAGACACAGGACCTAACACTATAGAATGGTTGCTATGCAGACACAGGACCTAACACTATAGAATGGTTGCTATGCAGACACAGGACCTAACACTATAGAATGGTTGCTATGCAGACACAGGACCTAACACTATAGAATGGTTGCTATGCAGACACAGGACCTAACACTATAGAATGGTTGCTATGCAGACACAGGACCTAACACTATAGAATGGTTGCTATGCAGACACAGGACCTAACACTATAGAATGGTTGCTATGCAGACACAGGCCCTAACACTATAGAATAGTTGCTATGCAGACACAGGACCTAACACTATAGAATAGTTGCTATACAGACACAGGACCTAACACTATAGAATGGTTGCTATGCAGACACAGGCCCTAACACTATAGAATAGTTGCTATGCAGACACAGGACCTAACACTATAGAATGGTTGCTATGCAGACACAGGACCTAACACTATAGAATAGTTGCTATACAGACACAGGACCTAACACTATAGAATAGTTGCTATACAGACACAGGCCCTAACACTATAGAATGGTTGCTATGCAGACACAGGACCTAACACTATAGAATAGTTGCTATACAGACACAGGCCCTAACACTATAGAATGGTTGCTATGCAGACACAGGACCTAACACTATAGAATAGTTGCTATACAGACACAGGCCCTAACACTATAGAATGGTTGCTATGCAGACACAGGACCTAACACTATAGAATAGTTGCTATGCAGACACAGGCCCTAACACTATAGAATGGTTGCTATGCAGACACAGGCCCTAACACTATAGAATAGTTGCTATGCAGACACAGGCCCTAACACTATAGAATGGTTGCTATGCAGACACAGGCCCTAACACTATAGAATGGTTGCTATGCAGACACAGGACCTAACACTATAGAATAGTTGCTATGCAGGCACAGGACTTAGTGAGAGACAGATGTTACTTTGGAATATACAGAGGCAGCGCTGTCATTGTTCATGCATGTCTCCTTCTGAGAGCGAAGGTGAAACAAATGTATTTTCATATACACTGAGATCTGATAACTTTTAGGACACGAGTGCCTGGGACCAGTTTCTGCAAATTCCATCTCATGTGCGACTGTGTCCCCCCTTCCCCGTGTGGAAGTGGCCGGACACAGAGGAGTCTGGGATGCTCCCAGCAGCAGGAGATCAGGGCATTGATGCAGAAGATCCGGGTGTCACTATCCACGCCATCAACTACTCCCCTTAGTAACCCGGTGAGCCACCAAGTCCTTTCGCCAACTTGAATTTAGCCATAACCGTTCTGGCTTATCTGTAATCTCCGGCCTCCGCTACTGTTAGGAGAGATGCTGCTGCTGGCAGTGGAGGCTGGAGAGGGGAGGCAGCAGCATCAGAGCTGGGGCAGAGTAGCTACAGCCAGGGAAGGGGGGCCCTGGAGACAAGGGGGGCCCGGGGGTACTTACTTAATCTGGCTCTGCTGATTGTGTTACACATGCGTGTACTAAGCTGGCATGTATGTAATGCAGACATGCTAAGACTTGGCAGATGGCAGACACAAATGAAAAAACACAGCTTGCAGTTCACGTCACATCTCCGGCACTGCAATCCACGGTAATAACAGTGTCGCTGTAATCAGAGAGAATCCACTGACTGCAAACACTAATGAAAGTGACGTTTATGTGAGATGTGAGGATCAGACACAAAGGAGGCGCAGTGGGAAGATAGAGAGAGAGATTGGGGGCAGAGCCCAAACGGCGGAGCTGAGTCTGCATTGTACATGTACTGAGCGTGCCAGCCATAGCTGTGCCAAATGTGGGTTTGCACGCAAGTTGCCCTCATGGAACTAGGGGGTCATTCCGAGTTGATCGCTCGCTAGCAGTTTGAAGCAGCCGTGCAAACGCTATGCCGTCGCCCTCTGAGAGTGTATCTTAGCTTAGCAGAAGTGCGAATGAAAGGATCGCAGAGCAGCTGCAAACTTTTTTTGTGCAGTTTCAGAGTATCTCAAAACCTACTCAGCGCTTGTGATCACTTCAGACCATTCAGTTCCGGATTTGACGGCACAAACACGCCCTGCATTCGCCCAGCCACGCCTGCGTTTTTTCTGGCACGCCTGCGTTTTTCCTAACACTCCCTGAAAACGGTCAGTTGACATCCAGAAACTCCCACTTCCTGTCAATCACTCCGTGGCCAGCAGTGCGACTGAAAAACATCGCTAGACCCTGTGTGAAACTACATTGTTTGTTGTAATAGTACAACGCGCGTGCGCATTGCGCCACATACGCATGCGCAGAAGTGCCGTTTTTTTGCCTCATCGCTACACAGCGAACGAATGCAGCTAGCGATCAACTCGGAATGACCCCGTAGATGCGTATGTTTGCCCGTATGCCAAGCGGCCACATCGCTCCTATGCATGCGCTTGGTAAGGTAGCCCTGTACAGGGTGCAAGCGATCCCTCTGCAATCTGACAGAAGCCATCACAACCTGCAGTCTGATGCATGCTCTCACTATGGTCACACCTGCATTTACATGTAGAAAAAGAACAACTGTATTACAGTATGTAGTTGGTCAATATGGAAAAAAGTGAAATTTTCTGAGACAGATCTTTAAAATCTGGGCCTGGTACCTTGTTATATGACACGCAGAATGCTTGGAACCGGTGTCCCTCAGCCATAGAGGACACTGCGTGACAACTGAATGCATATAACGTATAAACATTCGCTCAAATAGGAGCAGTGCATGCTGGGAGTCCGGCTCTCAGTCCCCCGCTGAATGTCCAGTACTGGGATGACAGAAAAGGCTGGCTCAGGTCAGGGACAGCTACCAGCCAATAGCAGCACACAGCTGAGGGGAGTAACTGGGAGGCCTGTGTTTATCGTGGGACATGTGAGCCTGTGATGGGGGGTGTGACGGGGGCGGGAGGCACAATGTATGTTTGACACACTTTTGGTATTTATAGGACTCTGTCCCTTTGTGTGTTGGTGAGAAAACTATAAATGTAAACACAACCGTGACAGGCGAACAGCCTCATAAATGCAGAGGGGCAACGTGGCGTGACCACACAGTGTTTCAGAACCACATCAGACAGGCCATGGGCATACTAAGGGTTAATTGTACAACATCCTGCAGTTACCTGGCGGACGCTGGGGCTGAGCCGCCGCAGGCGGACGCCTGGAGGACCTACAACCCCCATCATGGCACCGTTTACATCTGATAACAGAACTGCATCTAACCTGCACAGAGACAAGCTCTGATTCAGCTGACCTTAGGGAAATTTCCATGGACGCCAATTGCATATTGTGTAGTCCCGGTACTTCCCCTGGTAAGGAGGGAGAGATGGCCGCTGTGATATTCCGGAAAGAAAGGGGCCTGGTAGCCTACAATTAAACTGCAGTCCATGGGGGTCATTCCGAGTTGATCGCTCGCTGCCGATTTTCACAGCGCAGCGATCAGGTGAAAAATCGGCATTTCCGCACATGTGTATGCCCCGCAATGCTCACGCGTGACGCACGGGTACAAAGCTCTTTGTGGTTGTGCTCAGGTTCTAGAGAAGTTTTACTGGGTGTCAACTGACCGTTTTCAGGGAGTGTTTGCAAAAAAGCAGGCGTGGCTGGGCGTTCGCTGGGCGGGTGTATGACGTCAAATCCGGACAGGAATAGGATGTAGAATATTTGCATTTAGAATGGGCACTCAATAAACAGATCTTGTATTGTCAGCGTGCCTTCCTCTGGGTATTCACATGACCAGGGCAGTCGAGAGCCAAGCTGGGCCCAGGTACTTTTCCAGGGGTGTGGCCTAACCACAGGAGGTGTGGTCATGTACCCTTAGAAAGAAATACTGAAAAAAATAGTATTTTAAGCACCTCCATGGCCGCAGTGTAGCCCAGTACACAGCAGAGTGTGAGGGCTGAGGAGAGCTGCAGCTGCTGCACAAGTCCATGGAGGGTTGCCTGATTCTTGCAAGGCAGAGGATCTGAAATATAAACATATATATCTATATCTATATATATATATATATACATACTAGCTGGAGTACACAGCGTTGCCCGGGAATTTAAGAATGTCTGTTTACAAAAACAAATGTAAATATTAAACACACAGTATAAATAACATAGTAGATAGCTGAGTACCCGCGCTTCACTACAGGATGAGGATGGGAAATTAGAATGATAGTTCGTTAATTTACGTTGGTTGGAGATCTAGTATATAGGTATATCTTGCTTCCCTGATGCACTTTGTGTAGTGACCGGACCCCTTTTTGGTCCCCCAAGGGCATACTTGCCTACTCTCCCGGAATGGCCGGGAGGCTCCCGAAAATCGGGTGACCCTCCCGCAGAGCCGGCCCTAACCAATATGATGCCCTAGGCAAGATTTTGGCTGGTGCCCCCTAGAACCGCCGCTAGTTCTGCAGGAGATGCCTGGCATGAGTCAGCTGGCAGCTCTGCTAACGTCGGGCGCATTTGTTTATTAAAATGCATCTTATTTGCATTACTATGTGGCTAGGATGCACAAGCAGCTTCTGATTAAAATGATATGCAGCATGCCTATATTCTGTGTGCGACTGCCGCTATATCTGCATATGAAATGCTACATTACAGTGATTTCCAGGACTACACTGCAATGTAGCATTTCGTAGGCAGATACAGCCGCAGTCACACACAGAATATAGGCATGCCGCATATCATTTTAATCAGCAGAAGCTGCTGGTGCCCCTAAGCATACCAAATGCCATAGGCATTTGCCTAGTTTGCCTATGCCTAAGGCCGGCTCTGCCCTCCCGGCCCCACGGAAGAGCAGACAAGTCTCCCGGTTTTTAAGTTACCCCCTGCCCGGCCGCCCACTTTGAGAGTAAAGTGGGCAGTCCGGACAGTAGATGACGCGGTTCAACAAGAATCGCGTCATCATAGTCATGCCCCCTGCTGTAAAATGCCGGTTATAGCGGCATTACAGAGCGGGGGGCCTGGTTTAACGGTGTAACTCTGCAACCCTGCCCTCGTTCCGCCTCTGCCCCTCCTCCGCCACGCCCCGTTCCCCCTCCTCCCCGCCCCCTCCTCTCGTCATTTTCCAGCCCAGCCCCTCCATTGAGCCGTCCTGGCAGCTCTCTCCCGGAGAGAGCTGCCAGAAAGTAGGTAAGTATGCCCAAGGGTCCCTGCTCCTCCCACTATACAACTCTCAGTCTGTGGCTTCCTGCTGCCTCGATTCCCCTCCTCACATCATGTCACTGCCCCTGTCACATGCAGCTCTGTCCTCATTGACACATCACGCATCTCCTGATATACTCTGTGCTGCTGGGGACCTTGCTCCTTCCACTATATAACTCTCAGTCTGTGGCTTCCTGCTGCCTCCATTCCCCTCCTCACATCATGTCACTGCCCCTGTCACATGCAGCCCTGTCCTCACTGACACATCACTCATCTCCTGATATACTCTGTGCTGCTGGGGACCCTGCTCCTCCCACTATATAACTCTCAGTCTGTGGCTTCCTGCTGCCTCCATTCCCCTCCTCACATCATGTCACTGCCCCTGTCACATGCAGCCCTGTCCTCACTGACACATCACTCATCTCCTGATGTACTCTGTGCTGCTGGGGACCCTGCTCCTCCCACTATATAACTCTCAGTCTGTGGCTTCCTGCTGCCTCCATTCCCCTCCTCACATCATGTCACTGCCCCTGTCACATGCAGCCCTGTCCTCACTGACACATCACTTATCTCCTGATATACTCTGTGCTGCTGGGGACCCTGCTCCTCCCACTATATAACTCTCAGTCTGTGACTTCCTGCTGCCTCCATTCCCCTCCTCACATCATGGCACTGCCTCTGTCACATGCAGCCCTGTCATCACTGACACATCCCTCATCTCCTGATATACTCTGTGCTGCTGGGGACCCTGCTCCTCCCACTGTATAACTCTCAGCATTCCTCCCAACTGTCCCGATTTTCACGGGACAGTTCCGTGTTTTTAGGTCTGTCCCTCGGGCCGCAGTGTCCCGTGGTGGGGGGGCAGTTGGGAGGCTCCTGCACTCGCGGTGAATAGACGCTGGGTGCATGCGCACAGTGTCTATTCAGTGCAGACAGGAGGAGAGGGGGCATGCCAGCAGCTCACGGAGCGCTGGGCATACCCCCTCACTGATGAAAACGGGGCGTGGCTCGCAATTGCGGGTCCTCCACAAAGCCACGCCCCCTTTTCATAGGCCATGCCCCCTTTCTGGGAGCGCGCGCAGTCTCTGCATGTCCTGATATACTCTGTGCTGCTGGCTCACCCCTAGGTGGTGCTAGTGTTGTGTTACCCCACAGTGTTTGTTGCCAGAGTGTAAGGCATAGGTGTACCAATTTTTGAGTACATTGCTCCAGCAATTCCGGAGTTATGCTGTCTCCTGATATACTCTGTGCTGCTGTCTCCCCTCCTTCCCCCCCAGGGGTGCTAGGGATTTCTAATTGTTTTAGTTGCCTCCGACGTGTTTTAATACGCTGGTATGTAAAATGTCACGATCTTCGCTTGTAAACTGTGGATTTGTATGGGAAAACAGATGGACACATTTCTGCTTTTGTATAGTAGATATATATATATAGGCCCTCATTCCGAGTTGTTCGCTCGGTAAAAATCTTCGCATCGCAGCGATTTTCCGCTTAATGCGCATGCGCAATGTCCGCACTGCGACTGCGCCAAGTAAATTTGCTATGCAGTTAGGAATTTTACTCACGGCTTTTTCATCGGTCTGGCGATCGTAATGTGATTGACAGGAAATGGGTGTTACTGGGCGGAAACAGGCCGTTTTATGGGCGTGTGGGAAAAAACGCTACCGTTTCCGGAAAAAACGCAGGAGTGGCTGGAGAAACGGGGGAGTGTCTGGGCGAACGCTGGGAGTGTTTGTGACGTCAAACCAGGAACGACAAGCACTGAACTGATCGCAGATGCCGAGTAAGTGTGAAGCTACTCAGAAACTGCTACAAAGTGTGTAATCGCAATATTGCGAATACATCGTTCGCAATTTTAAGATGCTAAGATTCACTCCCAGTAGGCGGCGGCTTAGCATGAGCAAATCTGCTAAAATCCGCTTGCGAGCGAACAACTCGGAATGACCCCCATAGTACAAGGAATCCAGCGCTTACTTCACTAATAACACAGCCTGGGCGCCATCACATGCAGACTGTTGCACACACACACACACACACACACACACACACACACACACACACACACACACACCACACACACACACACACACACACACACACACACACACATAGCATACATGCATACAGCATACTTACAAACACACAGAGGGCATACACGCATGCACTGCATGTCCACACACCACATACACACACAGTGTCACACACACAGTGTCACACACACACACACACACACACACACCATACATACATGCATACAGCATACTTACAAACACACTGAGGGCATACACGCATGCACTGCATGTCCACACACCACATACACACACAGTGTCACACACACACACACACACACACACACACACACACACACAGCATACATACATACATGCATACAGCATACTTACAAACACACAGAGGGCATACACGCATGCACTGCATGTCCACACACCACATACACACACAGTGTCACACACACACACACACACACACACACACACACACACACACACACACACATAGCATACAGCATACTTACAAACACACAGAGGGCATACACGCATGCACTGCATGTCCACACACCACATACACACACAGTGTCACACACACACACACACACACACACACACACACACACACACACACACACACACACACACACACACACACCACACACACACAGCATACATACATGCATACAGCATACTTACAAACACACAGAGGGCATACACGCATGCACTGCATGTCCACACACCACATACACACACAGTGTCACACACACACACACACACACACACACACACACACACACACACACACACAGCATACATACATACATGCATACAGCATACTTACAAACACACAGAGGGCATACACGCATGCACTGCATGTCCACACACCACATACACACACAGTGTCACACACACACACACACACACACACACACACACACACACACACACACACCATACATACATACATGCATACAGCATACTTACAAACACACAGAGGGCATACACGCACGCACTGCATGTCCACACACCACATACACACACAGTGTCACACACACACACACACACACACACACACACACACACACACACGCACACCATACATACATACATGCATACAGCATACTTACAAACACACAGAGGGCATACACGCACGCACTGCATATCCACACACACACATATCCGGGGCATACACACACACCACACACAACGCATTCTAGTTTCCTACAGCGGCTACTGGCACATCAGATAGGGCTACCCCTCCGCCCCGCTGCGGCCGCCGGCACCCCTGACACGGGAAACACACACCTGCAGGGTCAGCCTCATCCAGCCACCATAGCTGCGTCAAAGCTCCAAGGAAGTAGACACGCCTGAGGGGGACTGTGCGCCCTTTTAAATATTAATAATCGGTAACCTGCGCCGATGGATCGGTGGGCGGAGGGGGGGGGGGGTCCTGGTACTCGGACCCCCCCTGCGTGCGTGTATGCATACCGCCGCCGGTATATTGCCCGTGCTGCGGTAAATCATATCGAACCCATATTAGTCATAGGTAGGACGGGTGAGAAGGTCCAGCGGGGCCGCGCATCGTTACCGCTGTAGGGTAGACACACAGAGATCTCTCCGTGTGTAACCCCCTTAAAGAAATACTATGTCTGATTAAGATACAGGCCTACATCTGAGTCTGGTCACATGATTGAAATGCTAATTGATCAACAATACGCGGTCGCTTCTGTCTGTCAACCAGGCAGAGGCGTTTGCGGGGTGGGGGGAGGCAACGCTCTGTTTCCAAAGTGGGGGGGGGGGAGAAACCCGGACGGTGCCAGTCAAACGGTGGATGTGATCGGAGCGTCTACGTGTAGTCACACGCAGACTCTGTAACCAGAAAAATGGCGGCGGTGTGACCGCAATTTCAGCGAGGTCAAGGAAGGGGCGGCTGAGAGCATGCTGGGCGTCCTTGCCCTGTGATGGGCGGACCCCAGCATGCGATCCAAAGAATTGCAAATTCTGCTACTTAGCAATCCTTACTGAATCAGACCATAGATTGCACAGTGCGGGTAGACAGACAGCAGTCCACTATCTAATCCACAATGTACTTCACATACATAGGAAATGACAGTTACAGGAGACGCCTTACAGCACATACATTTACAACAGATGAAAAGCAGAAGCAATGTTGTTTGCAAGTTGCATGTGGGTTAATGCAGTCTGATGAGACTTGTAGTGCAGTAGATGCAGCTGTATATGGATTACATAATTGCCGTACAGGAAGTATTTGTTACACAGTAAGTTTTGTAATACAGGAAACAAATTGCTGCAGCCATTGGTGGTCATTCCGAGTTGTTCGCTAGTTGCATTTGTTCGCTGTGCAGAGATGATGCAAAAAAAAGGCACTTCTGCGCATGCGTATGCTGCGCAATGCGCACGCGTGGCGTACTTTAACAACGAACGATGTAGTTTTACACAGAGTCTAGCGAAGCTTTTCAGTCGCACTGGCAGCCGCAGAGTGATTGACAGGAAGAGGGCGTTTCTGGGTGTCAACTGACCGTTTTCAGGGAGTGTTCAGAAAAACGCAGGCGTGGCTGGGCGAACGCAGGGCGTGTTTGTGACGTCAAATCAGGAACTGAGTGGTCTGAAGTGATCGCAAGCGCTGAGTAGGTTTGAAGCTACTCTGAAACTGCACCAAAAAAATTTGTAGCCGCTCTGCGATCCCTTTGTTCGCACTTTTGCTAAGCTAAGATACACTCCCAGTGGGCGGCGGCATAGCGTTTGCACGGCTGCTAAAAACTGCTAGCGAGCGATCAACTCAGAATGATCACCAATACCCATAAAGAATGGCGCATATTCTGCTGTGCAGGACTCTGAGACAAGTGAATAAGGTCCAGGGATTTACCATGCTCAGCCTAGCTGGCGCTGACAGAGCTGACAGAGCAGACACATTCGTCTGTTCAGAGGAGGAAGATCAGGAGGATCCAGAAACACTAATAAGAAAGTTTGATGAGATTTACTTACCAGTGAAAACAGGGCCGGCTCCAGGCATACTAGCACCCTGAGCGAGAAAATGTAAAAGCGCCCCCCAACCCCTATGCGCGCGCCGAAGGCGCGCGCGCTTCGTGAAAAGTGGGCGTGGCCTCCTGGGAAAGTGGGTGTGGCCTCGTAACTTCATATTATTAAACTATAAATAAATATATTTTTTCACACCCCCTCTATGCACACAATTAGCAGCCTTATGCAGAACAGCCACAGTAGTGTTCCTTACACACAATGTCTCCAGTGTAGTGCCAGCAACACATGACATGCCCCGCAGCAGTGCCAGCTACACATGACATGCCCCGCAGCAGTGCCAGCTACTCACAATAGACCCCCAGCAGTGCCAACTACACATGATAGTGTTCACGTTTTAGGGCAGGGTGCTGATCACAAGGAGGGCACATTTTTAAGTAAGGAGGGCAAAATGATGTACATACTGTAATGCTTGGTGCTCCTCCACCCACATGCTGAAGCAGGGACAGTGCGCGCCAAAGGCGCGCAGCAAAAATTTAGGGGCGTTGCTTCGTGGGGAAGGTGCATGACCACAGAATAGTGGCAATTCGCATTACACCACATAGTAGTGCAGCTAATACACTTTGCACCAGGTAGAACCTCCTATACACTTTGCGCCAGGCAGAGCACGTTAGACACTTTGCGCCAGGCAGAGCACGATAGACACTTTGCGCCAGGCAGCGCACGATAGACACTTTGCGCCAGGCAGCGCACGATAGACACATTGCCTAGCCACAGACGCCTAGTAGATACACTACATGATATGCCCCCCAGCAGTGCCAGCTACACGTGACATGCCCCCCAGCAGTGCCAGCTACACGTGACATACCCCCAGCAGTGCCAGCTACACGTGACATGCCCCCCAGCAGTGCCAGATACATAAATGGCCACACAGTGCAGATATGCCCCCAGTGCCAGATACATAAATGCCCCCACAATGCCAGATACATAAATGACCACACAATGCCAGATACATAAGTGCCCCCACAGTGCCAGATGCATCAATGACCCCACAGTGCCAGATACATAAGTGCCAGATCCATAAATGCCCCCAGTGCCACAAAACATAAATGCCCCCACAGTGCCAGATAAATAAATGCCCGCCGTGCCACAAAACATAAAAGCCCCCACAGTGCAGATATGCCCCCACAGTGCCAGAAACATAAATGCCCCCACAGTGCCAGAAACATAAATGCCCCCACAGTGCCAGAAACATAAATGCCCCCACAGTGCAGATATGCCCCCACAGTGCCAGAAACATAATGCCCCCACTGTGCCAGAAACATAATGCCCCCACAGTGCAGATATGCCCCCACAGTACCAGAAAAATAATGCCCCCACAGTGCAGATATGCCCCCACAGTGCCAGAAAAATAATGCCCCCACAGTGCAGATATGCCCCCACAGTGCCAGAAAAATAATGCCCCCACAGTGCAGATATGCCCCCACAGTGCCAGAAAAATAATGCCCCCACAGTGCAGATATGCCCCCACAGTGCCAGAAAAATAATGCCCCCACAGTGCCAGAAAAATAATGCCCCCACAGTGCAGATATGCCCCCACAGTGCCAGAAAAATAATGCCCCCACAGTGCAGATATGCCCCCACAGTGCCAGAAAAATAATGCCCCCACAGTGCAGATATGCCCTCACAGTGCCAGAAAAATAATGCCCCCACAGTGCCGGAAAAATAATGCCCCCACAGTGCCAGAAACATAAACGGCCCCACACAGTGCCAGACAGATTTTAACTTACCTGTCACTGACACTGCGGTGCTGCTGGGAGCCGGGAATACTGCTGTGGGCGCGGGCGGGCCGCGGACGGAGGATCGAAACTGTCTGCACGCTATGCACGCTGCGCGGCGCCGGCGTCCAACGTCAGACGCCGGCGCCGCACAGCGCGCTGCATAGCGCACACAAGCGGCCGGGAGTGGGACACACAGAGGCTGGCTCCAGGCAGGAATATGGCGGCCGCAGCGTGCGGCGCCCTGTAAGAGTGGCGCCCCGCGCGGCCGCTCTAGTCGAACATGCCTGGAGCCGGCCCTGAGTGAAAAGAAAACACCCCAGACACCGGTCTCTACTGTGAGAGTTTTGACCTCATGGCCAAAAAGGGTGAAATATTCACCAACATGATACATAAGGACACAATTGTATCACAATCAAAATTGACACTGGCACCAAGTGTAACATCATGTCACGTGACCTCCTCCAGCGCACAAACCGAAAAACACCTGACGGCTCTCACACTGTGAATCAATTTCTAGTGGGCAGGTAACCAAGACCACGGCCGTGGCCACGCGGCAATCAACGAACTTCCCGCTGCAGTTTCGTACAGTGGGGGTAATTCTGAGTTGATCGCAGCAGCAAGTTTGTTAGCAATTGGGAAAAACCATGTGCACTGCAGGGGGGGCAGATGTAACATGTGCAGAGAGAGTTAGATTTGGGTGGGGTATATTGTTTCTGTGCAGGGTAAATACTGGCTGCTTTATTTTTACACTGCAATTTAGATTTCAGTTTGAATACACCCCACCCAAATCTAACTCTCTCTGCACATGTTATATCTGCCCCCCTTCAGTGCACATGGTCTTGCCCAACTGCTAAAAAATTTCCTGCTGCGATCAACTTGGAATTACCCCCAGTGGACGGTCATGTCACACGCTCCTAGGTGTGTCAGACTGCGTAAAACTGGGGTTAATAAGTGCTGATGCCGTTCATCTGGATGTTCCAGAGTAAAATGACTGCTGATCTGTTCAGTTGTAATACCAGTGGTGTACTCCCAGCCACCTACCACATGCTATAGACAAGACTGTTTCTCCCACAGACGTGTGCCTCTGGCCATGAAGGATAAAGTGATAGCGGAGTTAAATCACATGACTGCACTGGGCGCCATTGCGCTAGTGATAGAAGCCACCCCGTGGGTTTAGGCTATGGCTGCTGCAGTAAAATAAAAGATGGTTCGGGAGGAATCTGCATTTACCCCGTGCGTCTGAGCCAAGCGTCACCTTCTCAATGCTGTAAGTAAGTAATAGCTGATATGCCAAGGTGCAGTATTTACCAGTCAGGGTGCCACATGTGGATCCTGGCAGATCACACTGGACGAGGACTCATCCACACTCACCATGGGCATGACACCTGTGGCAGGTGTGCCCCCCTCCGAGTGCCCTACAGCTAATGCACTGGCAACGTTGCATGAAGCATCTCTACGACGGATACCATTGTGAGATTATTGGGGATGGCATCCTCATTTGGGGTCACACAGAAGAACACGGCATGCACCGTCGAGGCATACAGCTACACCCATCCCTGACAGAGTGACAGTCACCGAGGTCCCATATGTTGGTCATCTCCTAACTTCAGAGGGTGCTGAGCCAGATTCTGCTAAGCCATCGGCTGTCCAACAAATACCTACCCACACAGATAAGTGACGTCCTCAGCACTTTCTCCACACTACAGTGAGGTCACAGCTCTGCCAGGCTCTGCACAACAACGCTGTATGGTGCTGGCCGGACCGCCATGTTTCCGCTATGTCTCGCCTCAAGGCCATGCTCACTTCCAGCCCGGTGCTCCATTCTTCGATGTGCATGTTCCTGGCGTGGTCTCTGCCGATACCTCCTGGCGTGGTCTCTGCCGATGCCTCCTGGCGTGGTCTCTGCCGATGCCTCCTGGCGTGGTCTCTGCCGATGCCTCCTGGCGTGGTCTCTGCCGATGCCTCCTGGCGTGGTCTCTGCCGATGACTCCTGGCGTGGTCTCTGCCGATGACTCCTGGCGTGGTCTCTGCCGATGACTCCTGGCGTGGTCTCTGCCGATGATTCCTGGCGTGGTCTCTGCCGATGACTCCTGGCTGCTTATGGAAATGTGGCACTATGGTGAAGACGTATTACCTCTGGCGCTCTCTTATATAATAAGCAGTCAGAACTTCAATACTGACTGTTAAACAGAAGATAATTTATTCTCAGAATATCAGAAACAATAAAAACAATAAAATGATAAAAACAATAAGAACAAAGCAATATTGCGGCTAAAGTGTATGAATAATATAACACATACAAATGCAATGGAGCAAGCAATACATGCCAGCAGCGTCTGTGGGCTCAGACTGAAATCATGAATAAACTGCAGTCAATTCAAACAGAGTGGATCATACCCGGCTGGTGATGTACGACCCACGGGTGGTTGGCAGAGTATCTGCAGATAAATACCCGGCTGGTGCTGTAGGAGCCGCAGGTGGTTGGCAGAGTGTTTCCGGATAAATAGCCGGCTGGTGCTGTACGACCCGCGGGTGGTTGGCAGAGTATCTCCGGATAAATACCCGGCTGGTGCTGTACGACCCGCGGGTGGTTGGCAGACTATCTCCAGATAAATACTCGGCTGATGCTGTAGGAGCCGCAGGTGGTTGGCAGAGTATTTCCGGATAAATAGCCGGCTGGTGCTGTACAACCCGCAGGTGGTTGGCAGAGTATCTCCGGATAAATACCCGACTGGTGCTGTAGGAGCTGCAGGTGGTTGGCAGAGTATTTCCGGATAAATGGCTGGTGCTGTACCACCCGCAGGTGGTTGGCAGAGTATCTCTGGATAAATACCCGGCTGGTGCTGTAGGAGCAGCAGGTGGTTGGCAGAGTATTTCCGGATAAATGGCTGGTGCTGTACCACCCGCAGGTGGTTGGCAGAGTATCTCTGGATAAATACCCGGCTCGTGCTGTAGGAGCTGCAGGTGGTTGGCAGAGTATCTCCAGATAAATATACCCGGCTGGTGCTGTAGGAGCTGCAGGTGGTATGCAGAGTATTTCTGGATAAATACCCGGCTGGTGCTGTAGGAGCTGCAGGTGGTTGGCAGAGTATCTCCAGATAAATACTCGTCTGGTGCTGTAGGAGCAGCAGGTGGTTGGCAGAGTATTTCCGGATAAATGGCTGGTGGAGTACCACCCGCAGATGGTTGGTAGAGTATCTCTGGATAAATACCCGGCTGGTGCTGTAGGAGCTGCAGGTGGTTGGCAGAGTATATCCGGATAAATGGCTGGTGCTGTACCACCCACAGGTGGTTGGCAGAGTATCTCTGGATAAATACCCGGCTGGTGCTGTAGGAGCTGCAGGTGGTTGGCAGAGTATCTCTGGATAAATACCCGGCTGGTGCTGTGGGAGCAGCAGGTGGTTGGCAGAGTATTTCCGGATAAATGGCTGGTGCTGTACCACCCGCAGGTGGTTGGCAGAGTATCTCTGGATAAATACCCGGCTGGTGCTGTAGGAGCTGCAGGTAGTGGTTGGCAGAATATCTCCGGATAAATACCCGGTTGGTGCTGTAGGAGCCGCAGGTGGTTGGCAGAGGATCTCCGGATAAATACCCGGCTGGTGCTGTACGACCTGCAAGTGGTTGGCAGAGGATCTCCTGATAAATACCCGGCTGGTGCTGTAGGAGCTGCAGGTGGTTGGCAGCGTATCTCCAGATAAATACCCGGCTGGTGCTGTACGACCCGTAGGTGGTTGGCAGAGTATCTCCAGATAAATACCCGGCTGGTGCTGTAGGAGCCGCAGGTGGTTGGCAGAGGATCTCCGGATAAATACCGGGCTGGTGCTGTAGGACCTGCAGGTGGTTGGCAGAGTATCTCTGGATAAATACCCGGCTGGTGCTGTAGGAGCAGCAGGTGGTTGTCAGAGGATCTCCGGATAAATACCTGGCTGGTGCTGTACCACCCGCAGGTGGTTGGCAGAGTATCTCCGGATAAATACCCGGCTGGTGCTGTAGGAGCTGCAGGTGGTTGGCAGAGTATCTCCGGATAAATACCCGGCTGGTGCTGTAGGAGCTGCAGGTGGTTGGCAGAGTATTTCTGGATAAATACTCGCCTGGTGCTGTAGGAGCAACAGGTGGTTGGCAGAGTGTTTCCGGATAAATACCCGGCTGGTGCTGTAGGAGCCACAGGTAGTTGGCAGAGTATCTCCGGATAAATACCCGGCTGGTGCTGTAGGAGCCGCAGGTGGTTGGCAGAGGATCTCCGGATAAATACCCGGCTGGTGCTGTAGGACCTGCAGGTGGTTGGCAGAGTATCTCTGGATAAATACCCGGCTGGTGCTGTAGGAGCAGCAGGTGGTTGGCAGAGTATTTCCAGATAAATGGCTGGTGCTGTACCACCCGCAGGTGGTTGGCAGAGTATCTCTGGATAAATACCCGGCTGGTGCTGTAGGAGCTGCAGGTGGTTGGCAGAGTATTTCCGGATAAATGGCTGGTGCTGTACCACCCGCAGCTGGTAGGCAGAGTATCTCTGGATAAATACCCGGCTGGTGCTGTAGGAGCAGCAGGTGGTTGGCAGAGGATCTCTGGATAAATACCCGGCTGGTGCTGTAGGAGCTGCAGGTAGTGGTTGGCAGAGTATCTCCGGATAAATACCCGGTTGGTGCTGTAGGAGCCGCAGGTGGTTGGCAGAGGATCTCTGGATAAATACCCGGCTGGTACTGTAGGACCTGCAGGTGGTTGGCAGAGGATCTCCGGATAAATACCCGGCTGGTGCTGTGGGAGCTGCAGGTGGTTGGCAGAGTATTTCCGGATAAATACCCGGCTGGTGCTGTACGACCCGCAGGTGGTTGACAGTGTATCTCCGGATAAATACCCGGCTGGTGCTGTAGGAGCTGCAGGTGGTTGGCCGCGTATCTCCAGATAAATACCCGGCTGGTGCTGTAGGAGCCGCAGGTGGTTGGCAGAGGATCTCCGGATTAATAACGGGCTGGTGCTGTAGGACCTGCAGGTGGTTGGCAGAGTAACTCTGGATAAATACTCGCCTGGTGCTGTAGGAGCAACAGGTGGTTGGCAGAGTATCTCCGGATAAATACCCGGCTGGTGCTGTAGGAGCCGCAGGTGGTTGGCAGAGGATCTCCGGATAAATACCCGGCTGGTGCTGTAGGACCTGCAGGTGGTTGGCAGAGTATCTCTGGATAAATACCCGGCTGGTGCTGTAGGAGCAACAGGTGGTTGGCAGAGTATTTCCGGATAAATGGCTGGTGCTGTACCACCAGCAGGTGGTTGTCAGAGTATCTCTGGATAAATACCCAGCTGGTGCTGTAGGAGCTGCAGGTGGTTGGCAGAGTTTTTTTGGATACATGGCTGGTGCTGTACCACCCGCAGGTGGTTGGCAGAGTATCTCTGGATAAATACCCGGCTTGTGCTGTAGGAGCAGCAGGTGGTTGGCAGAGTATTTCCGGATAAATGGCTGGTGCTGTACCACCCGCAGGTGGTTGGCAGAGTATCTCTGGATAAATACCCGGCTGGTGCTGTAGGAGCTGCAGGTGGTTGGCAGAGTATCTCTGGATAAATACCCGGCTGGTGCTGTGGGAGCTGCAGGTGGTTGGCAGAGTATCTCCAGATAAATACCCGGCTGGTGCTGTAGGAGCCGCAGGTGGTTGGCAGAGGATCTCCGGATGAATACCCGGCTGGTGCTGTAGGAGCTGCAGGTAGTGGTTGGCAGAGTATCTCCGGATAAAAACCCGGTTGGTGCTGTAGGAGCCGCAGGTGGTTGGCAGAGGATCTCCGGATAAATACCCGGCTGGTGCTGTAGGACCTGCAGGTGGTTGCAATAGGATCTCAGGATAAATACCCGGCTGGTGCTGTGGGAGCTGCAGGTGGTTGGCAGAGTATTTCCGGATAAATACCCGGCTGGTGCTGTACGACCCGCAGGTGGTTGGCAGAGTATCTCCGGATAAATACCCGGCTGGTGCTGTAGGAGCTGCAGGTGGTTGGCAGTGTATCTCCAGATAAATACTCGGATGGTGCTGTAGGAGCCGCAGGTGGTTGGCAGAGGATCTCCGGATAAATACCGGGCTGGTGCTGTAGGACCTGCAGGTAGTTGGCAGAGTATCTCTGGATAAATACCCGGCTGGTGCTGTAGGAGCAGCAGGTGGTTTTCAGAGGATCTCCGGATAAATACCTGGCTGGTGCTGTACCACCCGCAGGTGGTTGGCAGAGTATCTCCGGATAAATACTCGCCTGGTGCTGTAGGAGCAATAGGTGGTTGGCAGACTGTTTCCGGATAAATACCCGGCTGGTGCTGTAGGAGCCACAGGTGGTTGGCAGAGTATCTCCGGATAAATACCCGGCTGGTGCTGTAGGAGCCGCAGGTGGTTGACAGAGTATCTCCGCATAAATACTTAGCTGGTGCTGTAGGATCCGCAGGTGGTTGGCAGAGTACCTCCGGATAAATACCCGGTCGGTGCTGTAAGAGCCGCAGGTGGTTGCCAGAGTATCTCCAAATAAATACTCGGCTGTTGCTGTAGGACCTGCAGGTGGTTGAGAGAGGATCTCCGGATAAATACCCGGCTGGTGCTGTAGGAGCCGCAGGTGGTTGGCAGAGTATCTCCGGATAAATACCCGGTTGGTGCTGTAGGAGCCGCAGGTGGTTGGCAGAGTACCTCCGGATAAATACCCGGCTGGTGCTGTAGGAGCCGCAGGTGGTTGCAAGAGGATCTCAGGATAAATACCCGGCAGGTGCTGTGGGAGCTGCAGGTGATTGGCAGAGTATTTCCGGATAAATACCTGGCTGGTGCTGTACGACCCGCAGGTGGTTGGCAGAGTATCTCCGGATAAATACCCGGCTGGTGCTGTAGGAGCTGCAGGTGGTTGGCAGTGTATCTCCAGATAAATACCCGGATGGTGCTGTAGGAGCCGCAGGTGGTTGGCAGAGGATCTCCGGATAAATAGCGGGCTGGTGCTGTAGGACCTGCAGGTGGTTGGCAGAGTATCTCTGGATAAATACCCGGCTGGTGCTGTAGGAGCAGCAGGTGGTTGTCAGAGGATCGCCGGATAAATACCTGGCTGGTGCTGTACCACCCGCAGGTGGTTGGCAGAGTATCTCCGGATAAATACTCGCCTGGTGCTGTAGGAGCAACTGGTGGTTGGCAGACTGTTTCCGGATAAATACCCGGCTGGTGCTGTAGGAGCCACAGGTGGTTGGCAGAGTATCTCCGGATAAATACCCGGCTGGTGCTGTAGGGTCCGCAGGTGGTTGGCAGAGTACCTCCGGATAAATACACGGTCGGTGCTGTAGGAGCCGCAGGTGGTTGCCAGAGTATCTCCAAATAAATACTCGGCTGTTGCTGTAGGACCTGCAGGTGGTTGAGAGAGGATCTCCGGATAAATACCCGTCTGGTGCTGTAGGAGCCGCAGGTGGTTGGCAGAGTATCTCCGGATAAATACCCGGTTGGTGCTGTAGGAGCCGCAGGTGGTTGGCAGAGTACCTCCGGATAAATACCCGGCTGGTGCTGTAGGAGCCGCAGGTGGTTGGCAGAGTATCTCTGGATAAATACCCGGCTGGTGCTGTAGGAGCTGCAGATAGTGGTTGGCAGAGTATCTCCGGATAAATACCCGGCTGTTGCTGTAGGAGCCGCAGGTGGTTGGCAGAGTATCTCCAGATAAATACCCAGTTGGTGCTGTAGGAGCCGCAGGTGGTTGGCAGAGTACCTCCGGATAAATACCCGGCTGGTGCTGTAGGAGTCGCAGGTGGTTGGCAGAGTATCTCTGGATAAATACCCGGCTGGTGCTGTAGGAGCTGCAGGTAGTGGTTGGCAGAGTATCTCCGGATAAATACCCGGCTGTTGCTGTAGGAGCAGCAGGTGGTTGGCAGAGTATTTCCGGATAAATGGCTGGTTGTCACTGGCCTAGACTGAGGGTGTTGTGAACTCGGGGATTCTTCCGATGGTTGGGAAGAGGAACCACAACTGAGCTGGAAAAGGAGAGGCCTAATATAGGATTTCCTTAAAGAGCTTTATTGCAGAGGAAAACAACTTAAAGTCAAATGCCAAAAAGGAATAAATGAGGGAAATGTCCAGACCCACTGAAGGGTTTTGTGAGCAGTATTAGAGATGCTGGTAATTGAAGAAACTGTGGGTGATGTTTAAAAGTCACTGATAACTTGTGGAACTTATAAATGATGATTAATAGCACAGATGGTTGAAGAACTTGTGAGCGGTGACAGAGATGCTGATGATGTGAAGAACTGCAGTGCAAGGGTTTAAGACGCTGTTTGATTTGTAGAACTTGTGAACGGAGACTGAGACGCTGGTGATGTGAGGAACTGAAGTGCAGGGGTTTTAGACGCAGTTGATTTGTAGAACTTGAGAACGGAGACTGAGACGCTGATGATGTGAGGAACTGAAGTGCAGGGGTTTAAGACGCTGTTGATTCGCAGAACTTGAGAACGGTGATTTAGGCCCGCAGCCACGCTGATTCCTAGGAGCACTGGTGACTGGAACGCAGAGAGATATACCGGCCGCTGAATACACTGGAACCGGTGCAGCGAACTGGCAGCTGGAAATGCCGGAGACACTGGAGTACAACTGCAGAGATCCTTGCCGGGAACAAGAGCGCTGGCATCTACGTCAGGGAAAGACGATACTCAGGCACTGAAGCTCTGTCCGGCGTCTGACTTTGAATCTCCCGCCGGCGCTGGATTCGCGGAGCAGTCTGATGATGTCACCTGCCCCCCGTCCACGTGATGCCGGGTGTCATGGCGGCGCCCATTCCCCGGAGAACCGCCGGGAGCCACGCCAGCCAGACGCCGGAGCCCGTGGCCCACCGAAGGCAAAGGCCGCAACACCAACCAGCAGACACGCAGGGGTAAGCGCGGCGAACGCCGCCTCTGATGTGTGACAGCACCCCCTCCTCCAGGAGTGGCCCCTGGACACTTTCCAGGTTTTGTTGGATGTCTGGAATGGAACATCCGCACCAGTCGGGGAGCCGTAACTTCAGTAGCTTTGACCCAGCTCCTTTCCTCGGGGCCAAAACCTTTCCATTCCACCAAATACTGTAGATTCTTGTGAAGATAGCGAGAATCAAGAATGGCTTTGATCTCAAAGTCCGTACCCTCTTCAGCCTCTGCAGAGGTTGGCCTTGGGGACGTGGAATGAAACCGGTTCAAAACAAGAGGGCGAAGAAGAGAGACATGGAAGGAATTTGGTATCCGGAGATGGGAAGGCAATCCCAATTTGCAGGCAACCGGATTCAAGACTTGTAACACGGGATAAGGACCAATGAACCTTGGAGCGAACTTCATAGTGGGCACCTTTAAACGGAGATTGCGGGTAGAGAGCCATACCCTGTCACCAACCTTGTATTGAGGAGCTGCCCGTTGCTTCCTATCCGCAAAGAACTTATAGCGACCGGAAACTCTCTTGAGGTAGGCATGAACTCGACTCCAGATTTGACTGAAATGCCGGAGAGTAGAGGCTGCAGCAGGAACTTCTTCTGGAGGACAAATGGGTAATTCCGGAACTTGAGGATGAAATCCGTAATTAATGAAAAATGGAGACTCACCAGTCGAGGAGTGATATAGATGATTATGGGCGAACTCGGCCCAAGGCAACAACTCCACCCAATTATCTTGTGAGGGGGAGAGGTAAACACGGAGAAAAGTCTCTAAATCTTGATTGACGCGTTCAGTTTGCCCATTGGTCTGTGGATGGTAAGCAGATGAAAACTTGAGTTTTATTTGTAGAGCCGTGCAGAGTGCTCTCCAGAATCTTGCCGTAAACTGTACCCCTCGATCCGAGACTATTTCCAGAGGTAACCCGTGCAGGCGGAAGTGTTCCCGAATGAATAACAAAGCCAACTTAGAAGCTGATGGTAATCCGGTCAACGGAACAAAATGTGCCATCTTAGAGAATCAGTCGATAATCACCCAGGCGGTGTTATGACCCTTAGAGAGAGGTAGTTCAGTAACAAAGTCCATAGAGATATGAGTCCAAGGCCTCTTAGGAATGGACAGTGGGTGCAACAATCCCGCAGGAGGCAGACGAAGAGTTTTGTGCTGAGCACACTGAGGACACGAGTTGACATACTCTTGAACGTCCTTCTTCATAGTGTCCCACCAGTAAGATCTTTGTAGAAATTCCCAAATCTTTTGAACTCCCGGATGGCCAGAAAACTTGGAAATATGAGCCCACTGCAACAATTTTGGTCGAAATTTAGCTGGCACAGACATTCTACCAGGAGGAGGATTCAACGCAGTGGGAGCCGCAGAGATAGAGACAGGACTGAGGATCAACGCCTTTTCAACGGTATTCTCCTCATCCGGAGCCATTAAGGAACGGGATAGGGCATCCGCCTTGGTGTTAAGAGTTCCAGCCCGGTACTTAATGACAAACTAAAATCGAGCAAAGAAGAGCGCCCATCTTGCTTGACGGGGATTCAAGCACTGGGCCGTCTTGAGATACAGTAAATTCTTGTGATCCGTGAAAATCGTAATTAGGTGTTTAGCACCTTCCAAAAGATATCTTCATTCTTCTAAGGCAGATTTTATTGCCAACAGCTTTTTATCTCCAATGGTGTAATTTAATTCAGTAGGGGGGAACTTGCGAGAATGGAAACCACATGGATGTAACTTCCCATCTGGAGCGTACTGCGAAAGTACGGCACCTATGCCTACCGTAGAAGCATCAACCTCCAGAAAGAATGGTTTTAGAAAGTCTGGCTGCTGAAGTACCGGAGCGGTCATAAAGGCTGCCTTCAACTGAGCGAACGCTGCTACAGCTTCAGAGGACCAATGGCTTGGGTCAGCCCCTTTCTTGGTTAGGGCAGTAATAGGCGCCACAATAGTAGAGAAACCCCTTATGAATTTCCGGTAGTAATTTGCGAACCCTAGAAATCGTTGCACTGCTTTCAGGGAAAGAGGCTGAGTCCAGTCCCGAATGGCAGAAAGTTTCTCCGGATCCATACGCAACTCCGTACCTGAAATAATGTAGCCCAGAAATGGAATAGATGGGACCTCAAAGGTGCACTTGGAAATCTTGCCATAAAGATGGTTCTCTCGCAACCGAAGGAGTACCTCCTTAACTTGTATTCTGTGCTCAGAGAGATTCTTCGAAAATATCAGGATGTCATCCAAATATACCACCACATTTAGGTATAACATGTCCCGAAATACTTCATTAATGAATCCCTGGAAGACGGCGGGGGCGTTGCTGAGGCCAAACGGCATAACCAGGTACTCATAATGCCCGTCCCTAGTATTGAAGGCCGTCTTCCATTCGTCCCCTTGTCGGATACGTATCAAGTTATAAGCTCCCCTTAAATCGAGCTTAGTGAAGACTCGAGCTCCGCAAACTTTATCGAAAAGCTCCGTGATGAGCGGCAGAGGATACTTATTCTTAATGGTGACTTCACTTAGACCACGATAATCGATACATGGCCTCAGGCCTCCATCTTTTTTCTTCACAAAGAAGAAGCCTGCTCCCGCTGGGGAAGTAGAGGGGCGGATGAATCCCTTCTGCAGATTAGACTTGATATATTCTGACATGGCTTGAGTCTCAGGTACTGACAAAGGATAGGTACAACCTCGAGGTGGCATTTTCCCCGGAATGAGCTCAATAGGACAGTCCCAGGGTCTATGCGGTGGTAACTTATCGGCCGCCTGTTCCGAGAAGACATCTGTAAACTCCCGATAAGCCTCTGGAATAAGCTCTACGTCCGACTTGGACGATGCACGAAGCGGGTAGACAGGAGTAAGACAATTCGAGTGACAGAATGGACTCCAAGAAATTATCTGTGTCGACCTCCAGTCGACGTGAGGGTTGTGAAGCTTGAGCCAGGGAAGACCAAGGACGAGATCGTGAGACATCCCCTGAATCACAAGGAACTCCAGATGTTCTTGGTGCAAAGCTCCCACTTGCAGCTTGATTGGCATAGTACGACTTGTAATCAGAGCATTAGGAATTTGGGTACCATTAATAGCAGTTATCGTAATAGGTCGTTAGACCGACTGTAACTTCAAACCCAGATTCTGGGCGCAGGAAAGGGAAATAAAATTCCCCGCAGCTCCTGAGTCCAACAGTGCCATAACGGTTTTGACTTCAGACTCAGAAAACAGAGATACAGAAAGTAGACAGTCCACTGCCGGAGAAGATTGAGAAACAACCCCTAGCTTGACTTCTCCAGAACAAGCTAGGACTGCCCGTTTCCCGGGCGAGACTTGCAAGACTTGAGGAAATGATCCGCGGCTCCACAGTAGAGGCAAAGTCTACCCTCACGCTGACGCTCTTCTAGGGACAGCCGAGACCGATTAATCTGCATGGGTTCGTCTGGACTGGAATTAACTGTCTGCTTAGAAGGAAGAGATCGGAGTCTCAACCGGTCTGACCGACTACGTTCACCACCTCGTTCCTGCATACGAAGATCCACCTTTACACAGAGTGAGATCAACTGTTCCAAGGAATCTGGCAGATCTTTAGTAATCAATTCGTCTTTTAAACGATCCGAGAGCCCGTTCCAAAAAGCAGCCCGAAGGGCATCATTATTCCAGCTCAGTTCAGAAGCTATAGTTTGAAAGTGAATTACATACTATCCCACTGTACGAGAGCCTTGTCGAACTCGGAGCAAGTCAGCTGAGGCAGCAGTCGTCCTGCCAGGCTCACCAAAGATCCTTCGGAATGACGCCAAGAAGTTGGTATAACTAGAAACTGACGGATCTGATCGCTCTCACAACGGTGACACCCACGCCAACGCTGAACCTTCAAGCAAAGAGATAATGTATGCCACTTTAGACCGATCAGTAGGGAAGTTGTGTGAGAGGAGTTCGAAATGTACCTCACACTGATTGAGGAATCCACGGCAATTTTTCGGATTCCCGTTATAACGAGGAGGAGTGGGAAGCTGAAGGCGTGACCTGGTTCCAGACAAGGAGGAAACATTGCCAGAGACAACCACTGGAGCGGATACTGGAACTGGAGCTGGAACCACTGAAGCCAGCGAAGTCTGGATTTGATCCAGCCGGCCAGATAACTCCTGGAGATAATGCATCACCTGATTCTGTGCTGCTTCCTGACTCTGTACTCGGGAAACCAGGTCCTGCATGGTGCTTGCCTCTGGGTTCCGATTCCCCGGGTCCATAGGGCCTGAGTATACTGTCACTGGCCTAGACTGAGGGTGTTGTGAACTCGGGATTCTTCCGATGGTTGGGAAGAGGAACCACAACTGAGCTGGAAAAGGGGAGGCCTAATATAGGATTTCCTCATACAGGACGCTGACAGTGGAGTTTGATGAAATATTAAAGAGCTTTATTGCAGAGGAAAACAACTTAAAGTCAAATGCCAAAAAGGAATAAATGAGGGAAATGTCCAGACCCACTGAAGGGTTTTGTGAGCAGTATTAGAGATGCTGGTAATTGAAGAAACTGTGGGTGATGTTTAAAAGTCACTGATAACTTGTGGAACTTATAAATGATGATTAATAGCACAGATGGTTGAAGAACTTGTGAGCGGTGACAGAGACGCTGATGATGTGAAGAACTGAAGTGCAAGGGTTTAAGACGCTGTTTGATTTGTAGAACTTGTGAACGGTGACTGAGACGCTGGTGATGTGAGGAACTGAAGTGCAGGGGATTTAGACGCTGTTGATTTGTAGAACTTGAGAACGGAGACTGAGACGCTGGTGATGTGAGGAACTGAAGTGCAGGGGTTTTAGACGCTGTTGATTTGTAGAACTTGAGAACGGAGACTGAGACGCTGATGATGTGAGGAACTGAAGTGCAGGGGTTTTAGACGCTGTTGATTTGTAAAACTTGAGAACGGAGACTGAGACGCTGATGATGTGAGGAACTGAAGTGCAGGGGTTTTAGACGCTGTTGATTTGTAGAACTTGAGAACGGAGACTGAGACGTTGATGATGTGAGGAACTGAAGTGCAGGGGTTTAAGACGCTGTTGATTCGCAGAACTTGAGAACGGTGATTTAGGCCCGCAGCCACGCTGATTCCTAGGAGCACTGGTGACTGGAACACAGAGAGATATACCGCCCGCTGAATACACAGGAACCGGTGCAGCGAACTGGCAGCTGGAAATGCCGGAGACACTGGAGTACAACTGCAGAGATCCTTGCCGGGAACAAGAGCGCTGGCATCTACGTCAGGGAAAGACGATACTCAGGCACTGAAGCTCTGTCCGGCGTCTGACTTTGAATCTCCCGCCAGCGCTGGATTGGCGGAGCAGTCTGATGATGTCACCTGCCCCCCGTCCACGTGATGCCGGGTGTCATGGCGGCGCCCATGCCCCGGAGAACCGCCGGGAGCCGCACCAGCCAGACGCCGGAGCCCGTGGCCCACCGAAGGCAAAGGCCGCAACACCGACCAGCAGACACGCAGGGGTAAGCGCGGCGAACGCCGCCTCTGATGTGTGACACTGGTGCTGTACCACCCACAGGTAGTTGGCAGAGTATCTCTGGATAAATACCCGGCTGGTGCTGTAGGAGCTGCAGGTGGTTGGCAGAGTATCTCTGGATAATACCCGGCTGGTGCTGTGGGAGCTGCAGGTGGTTGGCAGAGTATCTCCAGATAAATACCTGGCTGGTGCTGTAGGAGCCGCAGGTGGTTGGCTGAGGATCTCCGCATAAATACCCGGCTGGTGCTGTAGGAGCTGCAGGTAATGGTTGGCAGAGTATCTCCGGATAAATACCCAGTTGGTGCTGTAGGAGCCGCAGGTGGTTGGCAGAGTATCTCCGGATAAATACCCGACTGGTGCTGTAGGACCTGCAGGTGGTTGGCAGAGGATCTCCGGATAAATACCCGGCTGGTACTGTAGGACCTGCAGGTGGTTGGCAGAGGATCTCCGGATAAATACCGGGCTGGTGCTGTAGGACCTGCAGGTGGTTGGCAGAGTATCTCTGGATAAATACCCGGCTGGTGCTGTAGGAGCAGCAGGTGGTTGGCAGAGTATTTCCGGATAAATACCTGGCTGGTGCTGTACCACCCGCAGGTGGTTGGCAGAGTATCTCCGGATAAATACCCGGCTGGTGCTGTAGGAGCCACAGGTTGTTGGCAGAGTATCTCCGGATAAATACCCGGCTGGTGCTGCAGGAGCCGCAGGTGGTTGACAGAGTATCTCCGCATAAATACTCAGCTGGTGCTGTAGGATCCGCAGGTGGTTGGCAGAGTACCTCCGGATAAATAAATACCCGGTCGGTGCTGTAGGAGCCGCAGGTGGTTGCCAGAGTATCTCCAAATAAATACCCGGCTGTTGCTGTAGGACCTGCAGGTGGTTGAGAGAGGATCTCCGGATAAATACCCGGCTGGTGCTGTAGGAGCCGCAGGTGGTTGGCAGAGTACCTCCAGATAAATACCCGGCTGGTGCTGTAGGAGCCGCAGGTGGTTGGCAGAGTATCTCTGGATAAATACCCGGCTGGTGTTGTAGGAGCTGCAGGTAGTGGTTGGCAGAGTATCTCCGGATAAATACCCGGCTGTTGCTGTAGGACCTGTAGGTGGTTGGCAGAGGATTTCCGGATAAATACCTGGCTGGTGCTGTAGGAGCCACAGATGATTGGCAGAGTATCTCCGGGTAAATACCAGGCTTTGCTGTTGGAGCTGCAGGTAGTGGTTGGCAGAGTATTTCAGGATAAATACCCGGCTGGTGCTGGAGGAGCCGCAGGTGGTTTGCAGAGTATCTCCGGATAAATACCCGTCTGGTGCTGGAGGAGCCGCAGGTGGTTGGCAGAGTATCTCCGGATAAATACCCGGCTGTTGCTGTAGAAGCTGCAGGTAGTGGTTGGCAGAGTATTTCCGGATAAATACCCGGCTGGTGCTGGAGGAGCCGCAGGTGGTTGGCAGAGTATCTCCGGATAAATACCCGGCTGGTGCTGGAGGAGCCGCAGGTGGTTGGCAGAGTATCTCCGGATAAATACCCGGCTGGTGCAGTAGGAGCCGCAGGTGGTTGCAGATTATCTCCGGATAAATACCCGGCTGGTGCTGTAGGAGCTGCAGGTAGTGGTTGGCAGAGTATTTCCGGATAAATACCCGGCTGGTGCTGTTATAGAAGACAGGTCTGCGTACTAGGTGGTAATTCTAAGGCTTGTCTGTGCTATCATACATAGCGGCCTCCTCAGTACTGGGTGCGGCCTGACTTTACGTTCCCCAGCATAGCAGCACCACACATCACAATAGTGCGTTATTGCATAGCTCAGGGGTTGGGATATAGAGCCGCGGTAATGAATAAAGTGCTTTGTGCTGTGTTAGCAGTAAAATCTGCATAAAACGTTAAGGCTTATCTGTGTTATGCTCTGTGTACGTCCTCTGTCGTCACACGGACACGTATAGACTGCACAGTGGTTTGTGGAGGGAAAAGAAATCCCCCATAGTGCAATGTATCTTTATACAAATATATTTATTGCAATAACACAACACAAAAAATAAGAATTTACTTACCGATAATTCTATTTCTCATAGTCCGTAGTGGATGCTGGGGACTCCGAAAGGACCATGGGGGATAGCGGCTCCGCAGGAGACTGGGCACAAAAGTAAAAGCTTTAGGACTACCTGGTGTGCACTGGCTCCTCCCCCTATGACCCTCCTCCAAGCCTCAGTTAAGATACTGTGCCCGGACGAGCGTACACAATAAGGAAGGATTTTGAATCCCGGGTAAGACTCATACCAGCCACACCAATCACACCGTACAACTTGTGATCTGAACCCAGTTAACAGCATGATAACAGAGGAGCCTCTGAAAAGATGGCTCACAACAATAATAACCCGATTTTTGTAACAATAACTATGTACAAGTATTGCAGACAATCCGCACTTGGGATGGGCGCCCAGCATCCACTACGGACTATGAGAAATAGAATTATCGGTAAGTAAATTCTTATTTTCTCTGACGTCCTAGTGGATGCTGGGGACTCCGAAAGGACCATGGGGATTATACCAAAGCTCCCAAACGGGCGGGAGAGTGCGGATGACTCTGCAGCACCGAATGAGAGAACTCCAGGTCCTCCTCAGCCAGGGTATCAAATTTGTAGAATTTAGCAAACGTGTTTGCCCCTGACCAAGTAGCTGCTCGGCAAAGTTGTAAAGCCGAGACCCCTCGGGCAGCCGCCCAAGATGAGCCCACTTTCCGTGTGGAATGGGCTTTTACAGATTTTGGCTGTGGCAGGCCTGCCACAGAATGTGCAAGCTGAATTGTACTACAAATCCAACGAGCAATAGTCTGCTTAGAAGCAGGAGCACCCAGCTTGTTGGGTGCATACAGGATAAACAGCGAGTCAGATTTTCTGACTCCAGCCGTCCTGGAAACATATATTTTCAGGGCCCTGACTACGTCCAGCAACTTGGAATCCTCCAAGTCCCTAGTAGCCGCAGGTACCACAATAGGCTGGTTTAAGTGAAACGCTGAAACCACCTTAGGGAGAAATTGAGGACGAGTCCTCAATTCTGCCCTGTCCGTATGAAAAATTAGGTAAGGGCTTTTATAGGATAAAGCCGCCAATTCTGAGACACGCCTGGCTGAAGCCAGGGCTAACAGCATTACCACTTTCCATGTGAGATATTTTAAGTCCACAGTGGTGAGTGGTTCAAACCAATGTGATTTTAGGAACCCCAAAACTACATTGAGATCCCAAGGTGCCACTGGAGGCACAAAAGGAGGCTGTATATGCAGTACCCCCTTGACAAACGTCTGAACTTCAGGAACTGAAGCTAGTTCTTTTTGGAAGAATATCGACAGGGCCGAAATTTGAACCTTAATGGACCCTAATTTTAGGCCCATAGACAGTCCTATTTGCAGGAAATGCAGGAAACGACCCAGTTGAAATTCCTCTGTAGGGGCCTTCCTGGCCTCACACCACGCAACATATTTACGCCAAATACGGTGATAATGTTGCACAGTTACATCCTTCCTGGCTTTGATCAGAGTAGGGATGACTTCATCCGGAATGCCTTTTTCCTTCAGGATCCGGCGTTCAACCGCCATGCCGTCAAACGCAGCCGCGGTAAGTCTTGGAACAGACAGGGTCCCTGCTGGAGCAGGTCCTTTCTTAGAGGTAGAGGCCACGGGTCTTCCGTGAGCATCTCTTGAAGTTCCGGGTACCAAGTCCTTCTTGGCCAATCCGGAGCCACGAGTATAGTCCTTACTCCTCTCCTTCTTATGATTCTCAGTACCTTGGGTATGAGAGGCAGAGGAGGGAACACATACACTGACTGGTACACCCACGGTGTTACCAGAGCGTCCACAGCTATTGCCTGAGGGTCCCTTGACCTGGCGCAATATCTGTCCAGTTTTTTGTTGAGGCGGGACGCCATCATGTCCACCTTTGGTTTTTCCCAACGGTTCACAATCATGTGGAAGACTTCTGGGTGAAGTCCCCACTCCCCCGGGTGGAGGTCGTGTCTGCTGAGGAAGTCTGCTTCCCAGTTGTCCACTCCCGGAATGAACACTGCTGACAGTGCTATCACATGATTTTCCGCCCAGCGAAGAATCCTTGCAACTTCCGTCATTGCCCTCCTGCTTCTTGTGCCGCCCTGTCTGTTTACGTGGGCGACTGCCGTGATGTTGTCCGACTGGATCAACACCGGCTGACCCTGAAGCAGAGGCCTTGCCTGACTTAGGGCATTGTAAATGGCTCTTAGTTCCAGGATATTTATGTGAAGTGACGTTTCCATGCTTGACCACAAGCCCTGGAAATTTCTTCCCTGTGTGACTGCTCCCCAGCCTCTCAGGCTGGCATCCGTGGTCACCAGGACCCAGTCCTGAATGCCGAATCTGCGGCCCTCTAGAAGATGAGCACTCTGTAACCACCACAGGAGAGACACCCTTGTCCTTGGAGACAGGGTTATCCGCTGATGCATTTGAAGATGCGATCCGGACCATTTGTCCAGCAGATCCCACTGAAAAGTTCTTCCAGGTTCGCTATCACTGCTCTGAGTGACCCCATCTTGAATTTGAACCTTTGTATGTAAGTGTTCAAGGATTTCAGATTTAAAATAGGTCTCACCGAGCCGTCCGGCTTCGGTACCACAAACAGCGTGGAATAATACCCCTTTCCCTGTTGTAGGAGGGGTACCTTGATTATCACCTGCTGGGAATACAGCTTGTGAATGGCTTCCAATACCGCCTCCCTGTCGGAGGGAGACGTTGGTAAAGCAGACTTCAGGAACCGGCGAGGGGGAGACGTCTCGAATTCCAATTTGTACCCCTGAGATACTACCTGCAGGATCCAGGGGTCCACTTGCGAGTGAGCCCACTGCGCGCTGAAATTCTTTAGACGGGCCCCCACCGTGCCTGAGTCCGCTTGTAAGGCCCCAGCGTCATGCTGAGGACTTGGCAGAAGCGGGGGAGGGCTTCTGTTCCTGGGAAGAGGCTGCCTGCTGCAGTATTTTTCCCCTTCCTCTGCCCCGGGGCAGATATGAGTGGCCTTTTGCCCGCTTGCCCTTATGGGGACGAAAGGACTGAGCCTGAAAAGACGGTGTCTTTTTCTGCTGAGAGGTGACCTGGGGTAAAAAGGTGGATTTCCCAGCCGTTGCCGTGGCCACCAGGTCCGATAGACCGACCCCAAATAACTCCTCCCCTTTATACGGCAATACTTCCATATGCCGTTTGGAATCCGCATCACCTGACCACTGTCGCGTCCATAACCCTCTTCTGGCAGAAATGGACATCGCACTTACTCTTGATGCCAGAGTGCAAATATCCCTCTGTGCATCTCGCATATATAGAAATGCATCCTTTAAATGCTCTATAGTCAATAATATATTGTCCCTGTCCAGGGTATCAATATTTTCAGTCAGGGAATCCGACCAAGCCACCCCAGCACTGCACATCCAGGCTGAGGCGATTGCTGGTCGCAGTATAATACCAGTATGTGTGTATATACTTTTTAGGATATTTTCCAGCTTCCTATCAGCTGGTTCCTTGAGGGCGGCCGTATCAGGAGACGGTAACGCCACTTGTTTTGATAAGCGTGTGAGCGCCTTATCTACCCTAGGGGGTGTTTCCCAACGCGCCCTAACCTCTGGCGGGAAAGGGTATAATGCCAATAATTTTTTAGAAATTAGCAGTTTTTTATCGGGGGAAACCCACGCTTCATCACACACCTCATTTAATTCATCTGATTCAGGAAAAACTACGGGTAGTTTTTTCACACCCCACATAATACCCTTTTTTGTGGTACTTGTAGTATCAGAAATGTTCAAAACCTCCTTCATTGCCGTGATCATGTAACGTGTGGCCCTACTGGAAAATACGTTTGTTTCCTCACCGTCGACACTGGAGTCAGTGTCCGTGTCTGGGTCTGTGTCGACCATCTGAGGTAACGGGCGCTTTAGAGCCCCTGACGGTGTTTGAGACGCCTGTACAGGTAATAACTGATTTGCCGGCTGTCTCATGTCGTCAACAGTCTTTTGTAAAGTGCTGACACTATCACGTAATTCCTTCCATAAGACCATCCAGTCAGGTGTCGACTCCCTAGGGGGTGACATCACTATTACAGGCAATTGCTCCGCCTCCATACCATTTTCCTCCTCATACATGTCGACACAACGTACCGACACACAGCACACACACAGGGAATGCTCTGATAGAGGACAGGACCCCACTAGCCCTTTGGGGAGACAGAGGGAGAGTTTGCCAGCACACACCAGAGCGCTATATATATACAGGGATAACCTTATATAAGTGTTTTTCCCTTATATAGCTGCTGTATAGATTTATCTGCCAAATTAGTGCCCCCCCTCTCTTGTTTTACCCTGTTTCTGTAGTGCAGGACTGCAGGGGAGAGTCAGGGAGCTTCCCTCCAACGGAGCTGTGAGGAAAAATGGCGCCAGTGTGCTGAGGAGATAGGCTCCGCCCCCTTCTCAGCGGCCTTTCTCCCGCTTTTTTAAGGAAAAATTGGCAGGGGTTAAATGCATCCATATAGCCCAGGAGCTATATGTGATGTATTTTTTTTTTTTGCCATATAAGGTGTTTTTATTGCGTCTCAGGGCGCCCCCCCCCCAGCGCCCTGCACCCTCAGTGACCGGAGTGTGAAGTGTGCTGAGAGCAATGTCGCACAGCTGCGGTGCTGTGCGCTACCTTATTGAAGACCGGACGTCTTCTGCCGCCGATTTTCCGGACCTCTTCAGTCTTATGGCTCTGTAAGGGGGACGGCGGCGCGGCTCTGGGACCCATCCATGGCTGGGCCTGTGATCGTCCCTCTGGAGCTAATGTCCAGTAGCCTAAGAAGCCCAATCCACTCTGCACGCAGGTGAGTTCGCTTCTTCTCCCCTTAGTCCCTCGATGCAGTGAACCTGTTGCCAGCAGTATTCACTGAAAATAAAAAACCTATACTTAAACTATTACTAAGCAGCTCAGGAGAGCCACCTAGATTGCACCCTTCTCGTTCGGGCACAGAGATCTAACTGAGGCTTGGAGGAGGGTCATAGGGGGAGGAGCCAGTGCACACCAGCTAGTCCTAAAGCTTTTACTTTTGTGCCCAGTCTCCTGCGGAGCCGCTATCCCCCATGGTCCTTTCGGAGTCCCCAGCATCCACTAGGACGTCAGAGAAAGCTTTAAAACGTACATAGAGGTAAAAACACGGGCCATCTCTGCTGGACAATTGCTACCTCTGCTGCATCGCCATCCACACAGACGCCATGATGCCCGGTAATAGGGCGTTATTTCCCCGCAGAGCCTCTATGCTGCTGGCCTCATCTGCAGTGACTGCTAGTGCTATGGCTGTAGTTCTGCCATAGAGAACAGGCGGCACCGCTCACACGTGACCTGCGATTGTCCACCTGAGTGCTGTGACCCTGCCTATAGGTGACGCGGTGGGGACCGGCCAGTAAGGAAATGTTACTTACATCGCAGTGGAAAAGTTGTCACCCATTTATGGGCTAAGTGCAGCAACAGTCAGTGCTCTGCGCTCACAATGGCCGCCTCATTGCTCTGTAATCTGAAGATTACAGCGGCACAAAGCCAGGTTTACTGGCCTAATAAGAAGCTTTCTGGAATGAAACGGATTACTGTGGACACTCCGAGTGTTTCAGAGATTCAGCGATTCATTTAACCCTTCTCCCCTCACTCCTCATTCCTCCTCCTCGCAGCACATACTAATACGTCTGCACTGAATGCAGCCGCCGCGGCAGGGGAACGTTCCACAGGACGCTAGGCCAACAATCATTACACATTGTCCAAGAACACTTTTCTGCTGAGCTGGAGCATGTTACCCAGCGGCGTGCGGGCAGGGGAGTCCGAGTCTCACCTGTCATACTCCAGTATACTCCAAATAATTAGTGTGTGTGTGTGATACTAGCCATTGGCTTCCCAGACATTGACCTCACCGCACGTCACTAACGTTACCTATGAAACATCCTTGGTGGACAGAGAAACACCACAAGCCCCTGCAGGAATATTTAGGAGACTCTGAAAAGAGGGGAGACTTCACAGGCTGCAGAGAGGGCAATTCTCCCACTCACCTGCAGAAAGGTGGGCATAGGAAGGAGAACGCAAATCCACATTTACCTGCCATACTTTCTGGAATGTCTGGGAGACTCGTGGATTATGGGGCTGTCAAAGTCGAAAAATATTGTAATGCATATGCCCTGTACTAACCCCATGCACATGCCCGCTGCTCGTGCACTCAGTCCGCCGTGCGTGCACATATCCGCAATTTGTGTAGGATCGCTCCTGCGATCATGCGTGTGATATGGGTATTTACGGCGGAGTTTGTGAGCGCGTAGAGGGTTATTAGAACATTACATATTTAACCCAAATAGTGCATTTTGTACACCTAGTTCCCCTACACCACATCAGCGAGTATCAATAGTTTAAACAGTTCCAGGACTAAGGGATTCGCCTTTGCATGATAGGAAGGGTCAGATAAAGGTTGAAAGGTGATGTCTAGTATCCAGCTGTAGGGTATTTTGAGGGTAACATTCCGGTGTTGGTTAGAGAAAGATCGCATGTTCCAGCGTATAGTTATGTGCAGAAGTAGAATATAGATATTAACTGTATTTACTGTATATTATGTATGCGGCGGGAATCCAGAGGATACCACCCACAAGAGCAGTTGGGGAAAGACATCGCCCATCTATTCAAATCAACCTATGACCTCTTCTGTAATGAAAAGACACATCTCTGTGTCCAATGGACAATGAGATTACAGTGACCATTGTATTGTGTATGTAAATTGTGTATAAAAAGCCCATTGTTGCCTGGCCGGTCAGAAGACTCTGAACGCTTTCTATCTGACTAGCGGAGGACCGGCCGGGTTGCGCTTGCGAACATTCTCACGTATGTACATTCTCTGTAGCCATTATTCTGTTTAGATTTATCTTGTTAGCCTGTAGTGTATGATTTGTACTGTTTTACCTTTTGAAATAATCCACGGTGGCCTTAGAACCCTGTGGTTTCAACTACAAATCAGTGTTGTGTCCTCACTTTCCTGCAAGGGTTTAAAAATAAGAATTTACTTACCGATAATTCTATTTCTCGTAGTCCGTAGTGGATGCTGGGGACTCCGTAAGGACCATGGGGAATAGCGGCTCCGCAGGAGACTGGGCACAAAAGTAAAGCTTTAGAACTACCTGGTGTGCACTGGCTCCTCCCCCCATGACCCTCCTCCAAGCCTCAGTTAGGATACTGTGCCCGGACGAGCGTACACAATAAGGAAGGATTTTGAATCCCGGGTAAGACTCATACCAGCCACACCAATCACACCGTATAACTTGTGATCTAAACCCAGTTAACAGCATGATAACAGAGGAGCCTCTAGAAAAGATGGCTCACTACAGCAATAACCCGATTTTTGGTAACAATAACTATGTACCAGTATTGCAGACAATCCGCACTTGGGATGGGCGCCCAGCATCCACTACGGACTACGAGAAATAGAATTATCGGTAAGTAAATTCTTATTTTCTTTGACGTCCTAGTGGATGCTGGGGACTCCGTAAGGAACATGGGGATTATACCAAAGCTCCCAAAACGGGCGGGAGAGTGCGGATGACTCTGCAGCACCAAATGAGAGAACTCCAGGTCCTCCTCAGCCAGGGTATCAAATTTGTAGAATTTTACAAACGTATTTGCTCCTGACCAAGAAGCTGCTCGGCAAAGTTGTAAAGCCGAGACCCCTCGGGCAGCCGCCCAAGATGAGCCCACCTTCCTTGTGGAGTGGGCATTTACAGATTTTTGGCTGTGGCAGGCCTGCCACAGAATGTGCAAGCTGAATTGTACTACAAATCCAACGAGCAATAGTCTGCTTAGAAGTAGGAGCACCCAGCTTGTTGGGTGCATACAGGATAAACAGCGAGTCAGATTTTCTGACTCCAGCCGTCCTGGAAACATATATTATCAGGGCCCTGACAACGTCTAGCAACTTGGAGTCCTCCAAGTCCCTAGTAGCCGCAGGCACCACCATAGGTTGGTTCAGGCGAAACGCTGAAACCACCTTAGGGAGAAACTGAGGACGAGTCCTCAATTCCGCCCTGTCCGAATGGAAAATCAGATAAGGGCTTTTACAGGCTAAAGCCGCCAATTCTGACACGCGCCTGGCCCAGGCCAGGGCCAACAGCATGACCACTTTCCATGTGAGATATTTTAACTCCACAGATTTAAGTGGTTCAAACCAATGTGACTTTTGGAACCCAAAAAAACTACATTGAGATCCCAAGGTGCCACTGGAGGCACAAAAGGAGGCTGTATATGCAGTACCCCTTTTACAAACGTCTGAACTTCAGGGACTGAAGCTAGTTCTTTTTGGAAGAAAATTGACAGGGCCGAAATTTGAACCTTAATGGACCCCAATTTCAGGCCCATAGACACTCCTGTTTGTAGGAAATGTAGGAATCGATCCAGTTGAATTTCCTTCGTCGGGCCTTACTGGCCTCGCACCACGCAACATATTTTCGCCAAATGCGGTGATAATGTTTTGCGGTTACATCCTTCCTGGCTTTGATCAGGATAGGGATGACTTCATCCGGAATGCCTTTTTCCTTCAGGATCCGGCGTTCAACCGCTATGCCGTCAAACGCAGCCGCGGTAAGTCTTGGAACAGACAGGGTCCTTGCTGGAGCAGGTCCCTTCTTAGAGGTAGAGGCCACGGATCCTCCGTGAGCATCTCTTGAAGTTCCGGTTACCAAGTCCTTCTTGGCCAATCCGGAGCCACGAATATAGTGCTTACTCCTCTCCATCTTATAATTCTCAGTACCTTGGGTATGAGAGGCAGAGGAGGGAACACATACACTGACTGGTACACCCATGGTGTTACCAGAGCGTCTACAGCTATTGCCTGAGGGTCCCTTGACCTGGCGCAATACCTGTCGAGTTTTTCCCAACGGTTTATAATCATGTGGAAGACTTCTGGGTGAAGTCCCCACTCTCCCTGGTGGAGGTCGTGTCTGCTGAGGAAGTCTGCTTCCCAGTTGTCCACTCCCGGAATGAATACTGCTGACAGTGCTATCACATGATTTTCCGCCCAGCGAAGAATCCTTGCAGCTTCTGCCATTGCCCTCCTGCTTCTTGTGCCACTCTGTCTGTTTACGTGGGTGACTGCCGTGATGTTGTCCGACTGGATCAACCCCGGCTGACCTTGAAGCAGAGGTCTTGCTAAGCTTAGAGCATTGTAAATGGCCCTTAGCTTCAGGATATTTATGTGAAGTGATGTCTCCAGGCTTGACCATAAGCCCTGGAAATTCCTTCCCTGTGTGACTGCCCCCCAGCCTCGCAGGCTGGCATCCGTGGTCACCAGGACCCAGTCCTGAATGCCGAATCTGCGGCCCTCTAGAAGATGAGCACTCTGCAACCACCACAGGAGAGACACCCTTGTCCTTGGTGACAGGGTTATCCGCTGATGCATCTGAAGATGCGACCCGGACCATTTGTCCAGCAGGTCCCACTGGAAAGTTCTTGCGTGGAATCTGCCGAATGGGATTGCTTCGTAGGAAGCCACCATTTTTCCCAGAACCCTTTCATTGATGTACTGAGACTTGGCTCGGTTATAGGAGGTTCCCGACTAGCTCGGATAACTCCCTGACTTTCTCCTCCGGGAGAAACACCTTTTTCTGGACTGTGTCCAGGATCATCCCCTAGGAACAGAAGACGAGTCGTCGGAATCAGCTGCGATTTTGGAATATTGAGAATCCAATCGTGCTGCCGCAACACTACCTGAGATAGTGCTACACCGACCTCCAACTGTTCCCTGGATCTTACCCTTATCAGGGAATCGTCCAAGTAAGGGATAACTAAAATTCCCTTCCTTCGAAGGAGTATCATCATTTCGGCCATTACCTTGGTAAAGACCCGGGGTGCCGTGGACCATCCATACGGCAGCGTCTGAACTGATAGTGACAGTTCTGTACCACAAACCTGAGGTACTCTTGAGAAAGGTAAATTGGGACATGAAGGTAAGCATCCTTGATGTCCCGAGACATCATGTAGTCCCCTTCTTCCAGGTTCGCAATCACTGCTCTGAGTGACTCAATCTTGAATTTGAACCTCCGTATGTAAGTGTTCAAGATTTTAGATTTAGAATCGGTCTCACCGAGCCGTCCGGCTTCGGTACCACAACAGTGTGGAATAATACCCCGTTCCCTGTTGCAGGAGGGGTACCTTGATTATCACCTGCTGGGAATACAGCTTGTGAATGGCTTCCAAAACTGCCTCCCTGTCAGAGGGAGACATCGGTAAGCCGACTTTAGGAAACGGCGAGGGGGAGACGTCTCGAATTCCAATTTGTACCCCTGAGATATCCCTTGAAGGATCCAGGGGTCTACTTGCGAGTGAGCCCACTGCGCGCTGAAATTCATTGAGACGGGCCCCCACTGTGCCTGATTCTGCTTGTAAAGCCCCAGCGTCATACTGAGGGCTTAGCAGAGGCGGGAGAGGGCTTCTGTTCCTGGGAACTGGCTGATTTCTGCAGCCTTTTTCCTCTCCCTCTGTCACGGGGCAGAAATGAGGAACCTTTTGCCCGCTTGCCCACGAAAAGACTGCGCCTGATAATACGGCGTCTTCTTATGTTGAGAGGCGACCTGGGGTACAAACGTGGATTTCCCAGCTGTTGCCGTGGCCACCAGGTCTGAAAGACCGACCCCAAATAACTCCTCCCTTTAATAAGGCAATACTTCCAAATGCCGTTTGGAATCCGCATCACCTGACCACTGTCGTGTCCATAACCCTCTACTGGCAGAAATGGACAACGCACTTAGACTTGATGCCAGTCGGCAAATATTCCGCTGTGCATCACGCATATATAGAAATACATCTTTTAAATGTTCTATAGGCAATAATATACTGTCCCTATCTAGGGTATCAATATTTTCAGTCAGGGAATCCGACCACACCAACCCAGCACTGCACATCCAGGCTGAGGCGATTGCTGGTCGCAGTATAACACCATTATGTGTGTAAATACATTTTAGGATACCCTCCTGCTTTCTATCAGCAGGATCCTTAAGGGCGGCCATCTCAGGAGAGGGTAGAGCCCTTGTTCTTACAAGCGTGTGAGCGCTTTATCCACCCTAGGGGATGTTTCCCAACGCACCCTAACCTCTGGCGGGAAAGGATATAATGCCAATAACATTTTAGAAATTATCAGTTGTTATCGGGGGAAACCCACGCATCATCACACACCTCATTTAATTTCTCAGATTCAGGAAAACTACAGGTAGTTTTTCCTCACCGAACATAATACCCCTTTTTGGTGGTACTCGTATTATCAGAAATGTGTAAAACATTTTTCATTGCCTCAATCATGTAACGTGTGGCCCTACTGGAAGTCACATTTGTCTCTTCACCGTCGACACTGGAGTCAGTATCCGTGTCGGCGTCTATATCTGCCATCTGAGGTAACGGGCGCTTTAGAGCCCCTGACGGCCTATGAGACGTCTGGACAGGCACAAGCTGAGTAGCCGGCTGTCTCATGTCAACCACTGTCTTTTATACAGAGCTGACACTGTCACGTAATTCCTTCCAACAGTTCATCCACTCAGGTGTCGACCCCCTAGGGGGTGACATCACTATTACAGGCAATCTGCTCCGTCTCCACATCATTTTTCTCCTCATACATGTCGACACAAACGTACCGACACACAGCACACACACAGGGAATGCTCTGATAGAGGACAGGACCCCACTAGCCCTTTGGGGAGACAGAGGGAGAGTTTGCCAGCACACACCAGAGCGCTATATATATACAGGGATAACCTTATATAAGTGTTTTTCCCCTTATAGCTGCTGTATTTTTAATACTGCGCGTAATTAGTGCCCCCCTCTCTTTTTTAACCCTTTCTGTAGTGTAGTGACTGCAGGGGAGAGCCAGGGAGCTTCCCTCCAACGGAGCTGTGAGGGAAAATGGCGCCAGTGTGCTGAGGAGATAGGCTCCGCCCCCTTCTCGGCGGCCTTATCTCCCGTTTTTCTGTGAATTCTGGCAGGGGTTAAATTCATCCATATAGCCCAGGAGCTATATGTGATGCATTTTTTGCCATCCAAGGTGTTTTTATTGCGTCTCAGGGCGCCCCCCCCAGCGCCCTGCACTTTCAGTGACCGGAGTGTGAAGTGTGCTGAGAGCAATGGCGCACAGCTGCAGTGCTGTGCGCTACCTTGTTGAAGACAGGACGCCTTCTGCCGCCGATTTTCCGGACCTCTTCTGTCTTCTGGCTCTGTAAGGGGGCCGGCGGCGCGGCTCTGGGACCTATCCATGGCTGGGCCTGTGATCGGTCCCTCTGGAGCTAATGTCCAGTAGCCTAAGAAGCCCAATCCACTCTGCACGCAGGTGAGTTCGCTTCTTCTCCCCTTAGTCCCTCGATGCAGTGAGCCTGTTGCCAGCAGGTCTCACTGAACATAAAAAACCTAAAACTAAACTTTTCCCTAAGCAGCTCAGGAGAGCCACCTAGTCTGCACCCTTCTCGTTCGGGCACAAAAATCTAACTGAGGCTTGGAGGAGGGTCATGGGGGGAGGAGCCAGTGCACACCAGGTAGTTCTAAAGCTTTACTTTTGTGCCCAGTCTCCTGCGGAGCCGCTATTCCCCATGGTCCTTACGGAGTCCCCAGCATCCACTAGGACGTCAGAGAAAGCATATTTAACTGTATAAGGTTTATAAGTATTGATAAGGTGTACGCACTGCGGGTACTTTATACCGTCAGCGCTACTTAAGGTTTAAGGTATAACATCGTTGCGGTACTTTGTTGCTAAGGGTTTAAAGTGTAATCATATCATTGCATTGTATCACTATCAAGGTTTAAAGGTTATCGATTGTGTGTGCGCACGCTGAGCGTACTCTGTACACTCAGCGCGGCGTGTGTACGCCAAGTACGTACCATGTGCGGGACTCTGTACGCAAATAGCGTACAAAGTGCGTAGCACGTGTATTCAGTCTAGCGGCCATAGCGGCTCCACGGTAATAGTGTATCTAGAGGTATAGCTTTACGGTCTAAGATAATATCGACATTATCAATTGGGAGCTCGTCCGGTTCTTCCTCATACCCGCAGCCTAGTGTTATGCACACCAGTGCCTGCAGGAATGTACTGGTGTCTGAACTGTTATGCACACCAGTGCCTGCAGGAATGTACTGGTGTCTGAACTGTTATGCACACCAGTGCCTGCAGGAATGTACTGGTGTCTGAACGGATAGGGATGCAAAACAAATGAACTCACAGACAGACTGGGGAATATGACATTACGTACACAGAAGGTGATAGGGTAACAAAATAAACACAAAGTGAACAGAGAAGCCCAGAGGCTAAGAAACTGGGTGTCTCCTTATAATTAGGAATGCTCAGATGGAAAAAGCAAGATGTTGTGTTTTAATACGTAGAGAACCCGAAATGCTGTTGCTAAGGGCAACAGCAAAACCCTAAAGGGTTACCAACGGGTGTGGCAGTAAACTCCTTGGTCAGAGATGGAATGATAGACACAAGGAGAGTCTCCACAATCCTAATCCTCACTTGCAGTGCACACGTTCAGCTTACTGCCACTAAACTGAATACCTGAACACCTTGCACAGTGAGACAGGATTTAGGCAGGCAGTCTGAGAATACAGCCGCAAACCTGCTAAGTTCACAGAGTAGCAAAAGAACCCCAGCAGGTTAAACGACTGACTCCAGTCTTACTGCTAGGTCTGGATTGGCAGAGTGTAGTACCAAATCCCCAGGCCTATTTGCAGTAAGCAACAACAAATACAAAGCTACACAGTACTGGCTAACTTTCAGGAACTGACTAACCAACAAAGATTCAGCAGCATCTGCTTAACCTGAGAAGAGGCCTTATAAAGCAGGTGCTGTCCACGCCCCACTCAGACCTCACAGACTGTGAGCACAAAAACCACCACCGGATCCCCTGCCGTGCACAGAGCCTGTAACCACTGCACAGCAAAAGACCCGAACCGGAGTATCAGCTGCGCTCAGGTTACTCCGCTAGCACTTGTCTCCCGGTTGCCATGACGACGTGGCAGCACAGGGCAGGAGACCCTAACACCTAGCAGGTTTACGCAGACTTTATCTATCAGCAAAGGGCGGAAAGGTATCCCCCGTAAACCTTCTCTTGGTGGGTGGATACACTAGTGCTGATCAGATAAGCGTCTGCCCTGCATGGTTTGAAGGGATGCTGGAGGGATCCGTAAGGTAAGAACGCAAAAGCTATTTTTAAAGTCTGTAAATTTCTGTTTGGCACCAAATGCGCACACAACACACACATACACCTGTATTTTGTACTTTGCATATCTGCTCGCATTATTGCCATAAGCATTGATTACTAGATTCATTTTGACCTGTACTGATAAAATGTGTTGCTATTTAGTTAAAATATAGAGAAAATAGTTAAGGAAGTAAGTGTAAGACGCACACGCAGCCTGGCCTAGTTGTAAAGGTTTATACAGTAGAAACTGTGTGTTGTGTTAAGTGAGCGATTATCGTTAAATATCGCTTACATTTATTGAAGTGTGGGATTTGTAGTACTGCGGACGTACGGCCTTTGTACACGTGTCTCGGACAGAGTACAGGACTGCGTACGCAACGTAAAGGTATACACACGTGGCGTGTTTACGCAACATGCGTAAAAGTATGACCGCTAAGTACAAATCACACGATAGCATTGTTTTAGTTTAGGCGAGACGGTAACCACGCGATAATAGCACAAATTGATCAGTTTCCAATATTTAGTTTAAAAACCTTTTTTACTGTCTCCCCTCTGGAACTAAAGCTGTTTTATCTGAATGAAAGTTAATTTTCTGTACAGAAAAACCAAAGTGTATATGAGTGAACGAGCGTGAGTGTGCAAACAATAAAGGTTTTGTATACCCAGGGAATTCGGGATCCCGTAGGAGACCACACCAGGTGAGTGGACACTTGGTGGCGTGAGAGTGGCTTGCTCACGTTAACATTGATTAAGGTACAAAGGAGCAAAGTAGTAGATATCGCAGACCAAAGGTCAGCGAAGGTATAGAGTACCGCAGACCAAAGGTCAGCGAGGTTCTTGTTTAGAGAGCGCAGCCCAGGTGGTTGGCGTAGAACCCATATAGGCCCGTTCAGATACGCTCCGGCTGAGGTTTCGCAGCCTGAAAAACTATTCCATTGGTCGTACGGCGGATAAGTAACAGTTACCTATACGCTGTGCGATTGGACCGCGCGTTCATGGGTACAAAACTTAGCTCAACGTGATACCCTTTTACGAGCTTTGCGTAAAATCGCGGGATCATAAGCGCTAGGTGTAGCACACGCAACGTGATTTGTGTAAAAAGTTTTTTTGTTTTAAGGGAGTTTTCGCTGGTCACTCAGGAAATCTCCAACAACCAATATTTACTGGGAAGGGTAAGTCACTCCCATATACTTTCAGTAAATAGAGGTTACACAGGGGCCCTAGGTTGGGTACGTACCGGCGCTGACGACAGTGTTTAGGTGTATTGGCCAACGTGGGCGTGAGTGGGTGAGAGCACTCGTTGAACTTTCACCGTTGCCTTATTTTGAGTATTTTGGTTTTTTTGTAGGAATTAGCTGGGAAGGCAATACCTGCAAAAGATGGGGGCCAGTTGCTCAAGTAAGGGACGATCAACCAGGGTTCAGGTTGATATTCCGCGGCCCAAGGGGTCGGCGAGGTACATAATGTGTGAGAAATATGGATCACACGCAGAGGTTTTATGCAATGAATGGGAACGTATGACTGCGGAAGATAGGGAACCATTCCCTAAGGTAGGCAGTTTTAATCCAGAGGTGTTGCAGAATTTAAGGATTAGGATATGTCTGTTAAAATCACGAAAACAAAGGATCAGACACGCAAACTGTTTACATTTATGGCAACAAGAGAGTGATATGCAAAGGGAACTAGCTCACGCAGCCGGTTCCAACCCTAGCAGGAAACTGATAGCAACTGCACCACCACCACCGTATATTACAGGGGAGAAAGTGGCTACAGACAATGGCATACTAATATATGATAAGAGTGAACTTGATAAATGTATTAATGCTAACCCGTGCAAGTTGTATCCCATCTTAAACTTCCCTCAGGACTGCGAGCAAGAAGATGAGCCCAGCACGATATCGGCACTCTCTCTAGCAGCCACCATACAAGACACACAAGTGGGCACGGCCCAACCAGTAAGAACAGTAGCAAAGGCCCCTAGCGGAGGGACAGGTAAGGTCGTGTCCACAGGTAAGTACGGTACAGTACATTATGCAGAGACAATTGCACCTCACATTGTAGAAGCAACTCAGAATGATGTAATTTAACTAAATCCTGTCAGGGTGATCGCAGTCCCCAATGGGAAGACTGACGCTCAGGGAATCACTCCCGTCAGGAACATTGCTATGCATTGTCCTTTGTCCCGGACAGAATTGAGGACAATTATGTCTGAATTTCCCGATCCCAGAAAGGATCTAGCCTCATGTCAGAGGTTTGTTAGAAAGTTGATTGCTAGCCTTGGAAATGAACCCGAGGTTACAGTTGGTGTAGCTGGTAGATCACTACCTTTCCTTGTAGATACAGGGGCGGCCAGGTCAGTGTTAAAATAAGATTTTACTTACCGATAAATCTATTTCTCGTAGTCCGTAGTGGATGCTGGGGACTCCGTCAGGACCATGGGGATTAGCGGCTCCGCAGGAGACAGGGCACAAAACTAAAGCTTTAGGATCAGGTGGTGTGTACTGGCTCCTCCCCCTATGACCCTCCTCCAAGCCTCAGTTAGGATACTGTGCCCGGACGAGCGTACACAATAAGGAAGGATATTGAATCCCGGGTAAGACTCATACCAGCCACACCAATCACACCGTATAACTTGTGATCTGAACCCAGTTAACAGTATGACAAACGTAGGAGCCTCTGAACAGACGGCTCACAACAATAACAACCCGATTTTTTTGTAACAACAACTATGTACAAGTATTGCAGACAATCCGCACTTGGGATGGGCGCCCAGCATCCACTACGGACTACGAGAAATAGATTTATCGGTAAGTAAAATCTTATTTTCTCTGACGTCCTAAGTGGATGCTGGGGACTCCGTCAGGACCATGGGGATTATACCAAAGCTCCCAAACGGGCGGGAGAGTGCGGATGACTCTGCAGCACCGAGTGAGAGAACTCCAGGTCCTCCTCAGCCAGGGTATCAAATTTGTAGAATTTTACAAACGTATTTGCTCCTGGCCAAGTAGCAGCTCGGCAAAGTTGTAAAGCCGAGACCCCTCGGGCAGTCGCCCAAGATGAGCCCACCTTCCTTGTGGAATGGGCATTTATATATTTTGGCTGTGGCAGTCCTGCCACAGAATGTGCAAGCTGAATTGTACTACACATTCAACTAGCAATCGTCTGCTTAGAAGCAAGAGCACCCAGTTTTTTGGGTGCATACAGGATAACAGCAAGTCAGTTTTCCTGACTCCAGCCGTCCTGGAAATCTATATTTTCAGGGCCCTGACAACATCTAGCAACTTGGAGTCCTCCAAGTCTCTAATAGCCGCAGGTACCACAATAAGCTGGTTCAGATGAAACGCTGACACCAACTTAGGGAGAAACTGGGGACGAGTCCGCAGCTCTGCCCTGTCCGAATGGACAATCAGATATGGGCTTTTGTGAGACAAAGCCGCCAATTCTGACACTCGCCTGGCCGAGGCCAGGGCCAACATCATGGTCACTTTCCATGTGAGATATTTCAAATCCACAGATTTGAGCGGTTTAAACCAACGTGATTTGAGGAATCCCAGGACTACGTTGAGATCCCACAGTGCCACTGGAGGCACAAAAGGGGGTTGTATATGCAGTACTCCCTTGTCAAATTTCTGGACTTCAGGAACTGAAGCCAATTCTTTCTGGAAGAAAATCGACAGGGCCGAAATTTGAACCTTAATGGACCCCAATTTGAGGCCCATAGACACTCCTGTTTGCAGGAAATGCAGGAATCGACCGAGTTGAAATTTCTTCGTGGGGCCTTCCTGGCCTCACACCACGCAACATATTTTCGCCACATGTGGTGATAATGTTGTGCGGTCACCTCCTTCCTGGCTTTGACCAGGGTAGGAATGACCTCTTCCGGAATGCCTTTTTCCCTTAGGATCCGGCGTTCAACCGCCATGCCGTCAAACGCAGCCGCGGTAAGTCTTGGAACAGACATGGTACTTGCTGAAACAAGTCCCTTCTTATCGGCAGAGGCCCTGAGTCCTCTGTGAGCATCTCTTGAAGTTCCGGGTACCAAGTCCTTCTTGGCCCATCCGGAGCCACGAGTATAGTTCTTACTCCTCTACGTCTTATAATTCTCAGTACCTTTGGTATGAGAAGCAGAGGAGGGAACACATACACCGACTGGTACACCCCTGGTGTTACCAGAACGTCCACAGCTATTGCCTGAGGGTCTCTTGACCTGGCGCAATACCTGTCCAGTTTTTTGTTCAGGCGGGACGCCATCATGTCCACCTTTGGTCTTTCCCAACGGTGCACAATCATGTGGAAAAAACTTCTCGATGAAGTCCCCACTCTCCCGGGTGGAGGTCGTGCTGAGGAAGTCTGCTTCCCAGTTGTCCACTCCCGGAATGAAAACTGCTGACAGTGCTATCACATGATTTTCCGCCCAGCGAAGAATCCTTGCAGTTTCTGCCATTGTCCTCCTGCTTCTTGTGCCGCCCTGTCTGTTTACGTGGGCGACTGCCGTGATGTTGTCCCACAGGATCAATACCGGCTGACCTTGAAGCAGAGGTCTTGCTAAGCTTAGAGCATTGTAAATTGCTCTTAGCTCCAGTATATTTATGCGGAGAGAAGTCCCCAGACTTGATCACACTCCCTGGAAATTTTTTCCCTGTGTGACTGTTCCCCAGCCTTTCAAGCTGGAATCCATGGTCACCAAGACTCAGTCCTGAATGCAAAACTGTGGCTCTTTAGTAGATGAGCACTCTGCAGCCACCACAGAAGAGACACCCTTGTCCTTGGAGACAGGGTTATCCGCTGATGCATCTGAAGATGCGATCCGGACCATTTGTCCAGCAGATTCCACTGAAAAGTTCTTGCGTGAAATCTGCCGAATGGAATCGCTTCGTAAGAAGCCACCAATTTTCCCAGGACCCTTTTGCAATGATGCACTGACACTTTTCCTGGTTTTTGGAGGTTCCTGACTAGCTCGGATAACTCCCTGGCTTTCTCCTCCGGGAGAAACACCTTTTTCTGGACTGTGTCCAGAATCATCCCTAGGGACAGCAGACGTGTCGTCGGAGACAGCTGCGATTTTGGAATATTTAGAATCCACCCGTGCTGTCGTAGAACTACTTGAGATAGTGCTACTCAGACCTCCAACTGTTCTCTGGACCTTGCCCTTATCAGGAGATCGTCCAAGTAAGGGATAATTAAGACGCCTTTTCTTTGAAGAAGAATCATCATTTCGGCCATTACCTTGGTAAAGACCCGGGGTGCCGTGGACAATCCAAACGGCAGCGTCTGAAACTGATAGTGACAGTTTTGTACCACGAACCTGAGGTACCCTTTGTGAGAAGGGCAAATTTGGACATGGAGGTAAGCATCCTTGATGTCCAGGGACACCATATAGTCCCCTTCTTCCTGGTTCGCTATCACTGCTCTGAGTGACTCCATTTAGAATAGGTCTCACCGAGCCGTCTGGCTTCAGTACCACAATATAGTGTGGAATAATACCCCTTTACTTGTTGTAGGAGGGGTACTTTGATTATCACCTGCTGGGAATACAGCTTGTGAGTTGTTTCCAATACTGCCTCCCTGTCGGAGGTAGACGTTGGTAAAGCAAACTTCAGGAACCTGCGAGGGGGAGACGTCTCGAATTTCCAATCTGTACCCCTGGGATACTACTTGTAGGATCCAGGGGTCCACTTGCGAGTGAGCCCACTGCGTGCTGAAACTCTTGAGACGACCCCCCACCGCACCTGTTTTTACGGCCCCAGCGTCATGCTGAGGACTTGGCAGAAGCGGTGGAAGGCTTCTGTTCCTGGGAATGGGCTGCCTGCTGCAGTCTTCTTCCCTTACCTCTATCCCTGGGCAGATATTATGGGGACGAAAGGACTGAGGCTGAAAAGACTATGTCTTTTTCTGCTGAGATGTGACTTGGGGTAAAAAAGGTGGATTTTCTAGCTGTTGCCGTGGCCACCAGGTCCGATGGACCGACCCCAAATAACTCCTCCCCTTTATACGGCAATACTTCCATGTGCCGTTTGGAATCTGCATCACCTGACCACTGTCGTGTCCATAAACATCGTCTGGCAGATATGGACATCGCACTTACTCTTGATGCCAGAGTTTCGCATATATAGAAATGCATCTTTTAAATGCTCTATAGTCAATAAAATACTGTCCCTGTCAAGGGTATCAATATTTCCAGTCAGGGAATCCGACCAAGCCACCCCAGCGCTGCCCATCCAGGCTGAGGCGATCGCTGGTCGCAGTATAACACCAGTATGTGTGTATATACTTTTAGGATATTTTCCAACCTCCTATCAGTTGGCTCCTTGAGGGCGTCCGTATCTGGAGACGGTAACGCCACTTGTTTTTATAAGCGTGTGAGCGCCTTATCCACCCTAAGGTGTGTTTCCCAACGCGCCATAACTTCTGGCGGGAAAGGGTATACCGCCAATAATTTTCTATCGGGGGAAACCCTTCATTTAATTTTTCTGATTCAGGAAAAACCACATGTAGTTTTTTCACACTCCACATAATACCCTTTTTTGTGATACTTGTAGTATCAGACATATGTAACATCTCCTTCATTGCCCTTAACAAGTAACGTGTGGCCCTAAAGGAAAATACGTTTGTTTCTTCACCGTCGACACTGGAGTCAGTGTCCGTGTCTGTGTCTGTGTCGAGCGACTGAGGTAAAAAGGACGTTTTAACGCCCCTGACGGTGTTTTAGACGCCTGGACAGGTACTAATTGGTTTGCCGGCCGTCTCATGTCGTCAACCGACCTTGCAGCGTGTTGACATTATCACGTAATTCCTTAAATAAGCCATCCATTCCGGTGTCGACTCCCTAGAGAGTGACATCACCATTACCGGCAATTGCTCCGCCTCCTCACCAACATCGTCCTCATACATGTCGACACACAAGTACCGACACACAGCACACACACAGGGAATGCTCTGATAGAGGACAGGACCCCACTAGCCCTTTGGGGAGACAGAGGGAGAGTTTGCCAGCACACACCAAAAACGCTATATTATACAGGGACAACCTTTATATAAGTGTTTTTCCCTTATAGCATTTTAATATATATATACATATCGCCAAATAAGTGCCCCCCCTCTCTGTTTTAACCCTGTTTCTGTAGTGCAGTGCAGGGGAGAGCCTGGGAGCCTTCCCACCAGCATTTCTGTGAGGGAAAATGGCGCTGTGTGCTGAGGAGAATAGGCCCCGCCCCCTTTTCGGCGGGCTTCTTCTCCCGTTTTTCTGAGACCTGGCAGGGGTTAAATACATCCATATAGCCTCCAGGGGCTATATGTGATGTATTTTTAGCCAGAATAAGGTATTATACATTGCTGCCCAGGGCGCCCCCAGCAACGCCCTGCACCCTCCGTGACCGTTGGTGTGAAGTGTGTGACAACAATGGCGCACAGCTGCAGTGCTGTGCGCTACCTTCATGAAGACTGAAAAGCCTTCTGCCGCCGGTTTCTGGACCTTCAATCTTCAGCATCTGCAAGGGGGGTCGGCGGCGCGGCTCCGGGACGAACCCCAGGGTGAGACCTGTGTTCCGACTCCCTCTGGAGCTAATGGTGTCCAGTAGCCTAAGAAGCCAATCCATCCTGCACGCAGGTGAGTTGAACTTCTCTCCCCTAAGTCCCTCGATGCAGTGAGCCTGTTGCCAGCAGGACTCACTGAAAATAAGAAACCTAAAAACTTTTTCTAAGCAGCTCCTTAAGAGAGCCACCTAGATTGCACCCTGCTCGGACGGGCACAAAAACCTAACTTAACCTAACTGAGGCTTGGAGGAGGGTCATAGGGGGAGGAGCCAGTACACACCACCTGATCCTAAAGCTTTAGTTTTGTGCCCTGTCTCCTGCGGAGCCGCTAATCCCCATGGTCCTGACGGAGTCCCCAGCATCCACTTAGGACGTCAGAGAAATTCAACGGTAGGTATGAAAACCACGGGTAAAACAATTTCAGCAATGGGGGTAACAGGAGTAGTGCAACACTACCCTTTAAGTAGACCAGCGGAGATTACGATAGGGCCTTTGCAGACCAAGCATTCCTTTTTGCTGGCGGCATCGGCTCCGACTAATCTACTTGGGAGAGATTTATTGTGTAAGATGAGGTGTGTCATATATTGTACTCCTGGAGGTGTCTTCTTAGATATACCCGAGAATCACGTTCAGGAAGTGCAGGATATGTTAGACACCCCACAAAGGTTAATGTCACACTCTGCTGTTATAGACAAGTGTCCATCCAAGGTAGAGGAAATGATCTCCCTGATACCGGAATCCCTTTGGACCAAAGATGGACAAGACACTGGATTGATGGCAAATGTAGCTCCTGTAGTAGTGCAAGTAAAAGATGGTAGGATAGCTCCAAAAATCCCCCAGAATCCTCTGAAGCCAGAGGTGGAACTAGGAGTGTACCCAGTCATAGAGCGCTTGCTACAACAGGGCATCCTAGTTAGGACATCCAGCACTGCCAATAGTCCCATCTTCCCTGTGAAAAAGAGTGGGGGGAGGGGTTAGGGGGATAAACAAGATAGTTGAGAGCCAATTCCCCGTAGTGCCAAATCCAGCTGTCATCCTCATGCAAATTCCCCCTACTGCAAAATTTTTCACTGTCATTGACCTCTGTTCTGCTTTCTTTTCGGTCCCTCTACACCCTGACAGCCAATATTTGTTTGCATTTACATACAGGGGAGTACAGTACACCTGGACTCGCCTACCCCAAGGTTTCATTGACAGCCCAAGTATTTTCTCCCAGGCTTTGCATGACTGTTTACAATCCTTTCAACCTGAGAGCGGATCAGTATTAATACAGTATGTAGATGACTTACTGCTGTGTTCAGATTCACTCGAGTCGTCCTTGAAAGACACGAAACAGCTTCTGTTTCACCTTTCTAATACGGGACACAAGGTTTCAAAGGATAAGTTACAGTTGTGCCAGACCAAGGTAAAATATTTGGGACATTGCTTGACACAAGGACTGAGACACCTCACCGCTGATAGAATACAGGCGATTCGCGACATGACTCTGCCACAAACCCAGCAGCAGATCCGCACTTTCCTTGGAATGTGTGGGTACTGCCGAAACTGGATCCCAGGGTTCTCCATACTGGCTTTACCTTTGCAGGAAATGGTCTCCTCAAACAAACCAGATCGGATCTCTCACACAGATGAGTCCGAACTGGCATTTGAGAGACTTAAACAATGCCTATCACAGGCACCTGCATTAGGCATGCCAGATTATGGGAAACCTTTTGAGTTGTACGGCACGGAAAGTGCTGGGTGTGCGGCAGGTGTCCTAACCCAGAGACATGGTGATGCCAGCAGGCCGGTAGCTTAGTACAGTGCACAGTTGGACACCGTAGCACGGTCTCTCCCCACATGCTTGCGAAGTGTTGCAGCGATAGCTTTGCTAGTGAGTAAAAGTGAAGATGTAGTGTTGGGACACAACCTGACCATCCATACACCTCATGCAGTATCAGCCTTACTGAACTCTGCCCAAACCAGACATGTCTCATCAGCACGGTTTACAAGGTGGGAATTAGCACTAATGGCACCTGTGAACATCACCATAAAGAGATGCAGCGCACTAAATCCTGCAACTTATCTCCCAGGTGTGCCTGGACAGGCACAAAGGGTGGAGGATGAGAATGATGGTGAAGGAGGATTTAGTACAGACACTGACACACATGATTGTATGTAATATCTGAACCAAACTTTCACTGCAAGACCCGACATTAGTGACAACCCACTGGAAGGCGTAGATTTTACTTTTTACACTGACGGTAGTTGCCACAGACAGACGGACTCAGGAGACTTGTGTACTGGATACGCAGTCGTAGATGACAAAGGTATCATAGAAGCTGAACCCCTGGGCCCACCGCACTCAGCACAAGTTGCTGAGCTGGTCGCCCTAACCAGAGCGTGTGAATTGGCTAAGGGTAAGTCAGCCAATATATATACAGATTCTAGGTATGCCTTTGGAGTAGTGCATGATTTTGGGGCCCTATGGCGCCTCAGAAATTTCATGACGGCAGCTGGCACACCTGTAGCGTATGCATCCCATATAAAAAGGCTTCTAACAGCGATACAGGAACCTGACAGAGTGGCTGTTATCAAGTGCAAAGCCCACACTTACAGTCAAGACCCAGTGTCACTTGGTAACAGCCGGGCAGACAAAGCTGCTAAATCAGCAGCCAGCACCCCCATACAGACAGATATCACACAACTGATGGTATTCAATACCGTCAACACACAAAAATTAAGTGAAATGCAAAATTTGTGTTCTCCACAGGAAAAGGCAGTCTGGAGGTCAAAAGGATATGGCCAGGAGTCCTCAGGACTCTGGACAGATGGACAAGGTAAGCCAGTAGCCCCCAGAGCATATCTTCCAAGCTTAGCTGAGGCGGCACACGGTCTGACTCATCTGGGCAAAGAAGGTATGTGTAAGCTGGTGAGAGCCTACTGGTGTGCGCCAGGATTCTCTTCTCATGCGGGTAAGAGAGCAATGACATGTCTTATCTGCTTGAGGAAGAATATTGGAAAGTCAATACCAACAGAACCATACCATATCCCGCCAACAGACGGCCCTTTTCAGGTAATACAAATTTATTTCATACAGTTACCACCCTGCAGAAATTTAAAATATGTGTTAGTCTGTATTGACGTGTTTTCAAATTGGGTAGAAGCGTTCCCCGCTGCCACAAATACTGCTACGTTCACTGCAAAGAAAATTGTGCAGGAATTTGTGTGCAGATATGGTATCCCTAGGATAATTGAAAGTGATAGGGGTACCCATTTTACAGGTGAAGTCTTTCAGGTTATGTGCAAACTGATGGGAATTAATAGTAAGCTGCATACTCCGTACCGCCCACAGGCGAGTGCGAAAGTGGAAAGAGTAAACAGCACTATTAAGAACAAGCTGAGCAAAGTGATGGCTGAAACTGGATTGTTATTGTCACGATCCGGGTATCTGGACGCCATTACTTACCCTTCAGATGCCTCCTAAGGCGGGCTCAGCGTTCCAGGACCGGATTCCGCTGTTCCTGAGTTTCCACATGCAGAGTGGTCTTTTCATCAGCCGCGGCCTCCGCTGTGCCCGCGTGGTTAAATGTGCATCTATCAGCCTGGCGTCTCCTGTCTCCGGTGGCCGGCGCCGCCATTACTGTTTCCCAGACCACATGGATTACAAACCAAACTTCCCTCCAAGTGTCTGCATGGGCGCAGCCATCTTGGATTCTGTCATCTGATCATTTCCACCAATCTGCTGTCTGTGTTGTTGATTTGCATAATTGCCTAGCCAACCCCTTCCTTGCTGCAGGTATAAGTAAGCTGTACCTGAGCAAGGAAGACGTCAGTGCTTTGGTTGTCAAACCTAGTTCCTGTTTGTCTCTCTTCTATGATTGTCTTCCAGGTTCCAGCTCCTGTCTCAAGACTTCCACCATAGAGACCCGCACCAGCATTCCACCTGCGGTGTAGCCTGACTCTCCAATCCATTGTGGATTCATCTGTTTCCAGCTACAACACTACCTGCTTCCAGCCTCAGCTTCCAGCAGAGTACAGCTTCCCTTAAAGGGCCGGTGTCCTTTCTACACTTTACCACTCTCCACCGGAATTATTATTTCTCCGCTCTCAAGTTCTACATTTCAGTTCACATTTCATCGCTCCCAAAGTTCATTTATTATTTAACTGGTTCCAGCCAGTATCCACTCCGTGCTAACAACAGTCTGGTTCCAGCCAGTATCCACAGCAGCTGTTTTACCTTCAGCAACCCAGCTCTTCCTGGAACACCAGCTGGTACAATCCTGGGTTATCTCCATTGCTACAGCCGGGCCTGGTAAGGACTTTCCATCTAGAAGATCATAAGAACTATCTCACACTACCAGTGCCCTGTGGCTCCTGCCATGCTGTAGTACTCAGGAACTGTATTTATTCTTTGCTGACTTTTACGTTTTCTTTTATTGCTGCTGTGATGCGGAGTTGTCATAATAAACATCATTGACTTTTATCTAAGTTGTCGTGGTCACGCCTTCGGGCAGTTATTATTCATGTTACTTACATGTCCAGGGGTCTGATACAACCTCCCAGGTTCCGGTACATCTCAGCCCCTACAACTGAGGCTGCCTCCCGTCAGCTCAGGCCCTCAGTTGTGACAGTAAGCACTGACCTAATGAATCCAGCCGGAGACCAGGATCAAGCGGCCAGGCCGATGCAAGAACTGGCAGCCCGACTAGAACATCAGGAGGCTGCACAGGGCCACATCATCCGCTGTCTCCAGGATCTCTCTACTCGGCTGGATGGGATTCAGACAACTCTCCGTGGATCAGGCGCGTCTGGTGCGTCAACCACAGTGACTCCAGCTATAACCCCACCCACCTTACCCATTTCTGCTCCACGTCTTCATCTTCCAACGCCAGCAAAATTTGACGGATCTCCAAGATTCTGCAGGGGATTTCTCAACCAGTGTGAGATTCAGTTTGAGCTACAACCTGGCAATTTTCCCAGTGACCGTACAAAAATTGCCTACATTATTTCTCTTCTCAGTGGCTCAGCCCTTGATTGGGCATCACCGTTATGGGAGAGGTCCGACACCCTGCTATCTTCTTACACTGCATTTGTGTCAACATTCAGGCGCATCTTCGACGAGCCAGGCAGGGTAACTTCAGCTTCGTCTGAGATTCTCCGTTTACGCCAGGAATCACGTACTGTAGGACAATATCTTATACAGTTCCAGATCCTGGCATCCGAACTGGCATGGAACGACGAGGCCCTGTATGCTGCATTCTGGCATGGTTTATCCGAGCGTATTAAAGATGAGTTAGCTACCAGAGACTTACCCTCCAAGTTAGATGAGCTAATCTCACTTTGTACGAAAGTTGACTTACGTTTCAGAGAGAGAGCAACTGAGCGTGGAAGATCATCTGCTCCAAAATCTTCTACTCCTCCTCCTCCTCGCCAACTGTCACCAACTACAGATGAACCCATGCAAATTGGCCGTTCCCGTTTAACTCCTGCTGAGCGCCGAAGACGTCTCTCCGAGTTTCTCTGTCTGTATTGTGCAGCTCCGTCTCACACCATTAATGCCTGTCCCAAACGTCCGGGAAACTCCAAATCCTAGCTCGCCAAGGAGAGGGCCGGCTAGGAGTAATGATCTCCTCTCCATCTCCTCAAGATTGTAACCTCCCAGTCTCGCTTCAAGTTGCTCAACGTTATCAGAACGTCATTGCCCTCCTGGATTCCGGAGCAGCTGGGAACTTTATTACTGAAGCCTATGTTAAACGGTGGTCCCTACCCACCGAGAGACTTCCTTCGTCCTTTTCCTTAACTGCTGTGGATGGCAGTAAAATTTTTGATACAGTTATTTCTCTAAGGACTCTACCAGTTCGTCTGAGAGTGGGAGTTCTTCATTCCGAACTTATTTCATTTTTAGTGATTCCAAGAGCCACACATCCTGTGGTCCTGGGCCTTCCATGGCTCCGTCTTCACAATCCTACAATTGATTGGACGACTACGCAAATCCTGGCATGGGGTTCCTCCTGTACTAAGACATGTTTGTTTAAAGTGTTGCCTGTCTGTTCTTCCTCCCCCAGGTCGTCTGATGTTCCACCTCCTCCATATCAAGATTTCACGGATGTGTTCAGTAAAGCTTCTGCTGATATCCTTCCTCCTCATAGAGAATGGGACTGCCCGATTGATCTCGTTCCAGGGAAGGTTCCACCTCGAGGCCGAACTTATCCGTTGTCTCTCCCCGAGACACATTCTATGGAGGAATACATTAAAGAGAACCTAGCAAAGGGGTTCATTCGACCTTCTTCTTCTCCAGCCGGCGCAGGCTTCTTTTTTGTAAAGAAGAAAGATGGTGGTCTGCGGCCGTGCATCGACTACAGAGGTTTGAACGACATTACCATCAAGAACCGCTATCCTTTACCCCTGATTACTGAGCTCTTTGACAGAGTTAGCGGAGCTACCATCTTTACAAAGCTGGACCTGAGAGGTGCATACAATCTCATCCGGATCCGTGAGGGTGACGAGTGGAAGACCGCATTTAACACCCGTGACGGACATTATGAGTACCTCGTCATGCCCTTCGGATTGAGCAATGCTCCAGCTGTCTTCCAGCATTTCGTCAATGAGATCTTCAGAGACATTCTATACCGTCATGTCGTGGTCTATCTAGATGATATCCTCATTTTTGCCAACGATTTAGAGGAACATCGTTTCTGGGTAAAGGAGGTTCTGTCCCGTCTCCGTGTCAATCATCTCTACTGCAAATTAGAGAAATGCGTCTTTGAAGTCAAGTCCATTCCGTTTCTAGGGTACATTGTGTCCGGTTCCGGACTAGAGATGGATCCTGAGAAACTACAAGCAATCCAGAATTGGCCGGTACCCTTAACCCTCAAAGGGGTCCAGAGGTTCTTAGGGTTCGCCAATTATTACCGAAAGTTTATACGAGACTTTTCCACCATTGTGGCGCCTATTACTGCTTTCACCAAGAAGGGTGCTAACCCGTCCAAGTGGTCTGAAGAAGCCATGCAAGCTTTTCATCTTTTAAAACAGAGGTTCATCTCTGCACCTGTCCTGAAACAGCCTGACATCGACTCTCCTTTCATCTTAGAGGTGGATGCCTCCTCCGTTGGAGTAGGAGCGGTGTTATCTCAGAGGGCTAAAGATGGTCATTTACATCCTTGCAGTTTCTTCTCACGGAAGTTCTCCCCAGCGGAGCGCAACTATGCCATTGGCGACCAGGAGTTGCTAGCCATCAAGCTCGCTCTAGAGGAGTGGAGATATCTGTTGGAGGGAGCTTCTCATTCAATCACCATCCTTACAGACCACAAGAACCTTCTATATCTAAAAGGCGCACAATGTCTCAACCCTCGTCAGGCCAGATGGGCACTTTTCTTTTCCAGGTTCGACTTTAAACTCCAGTTCTGTCCGGGCTCTCAGAATCGCAAGGCCGATGCCCTTTCCCGCTCATGGGAGCAAGAAAATGAGTCAGAGTCTTCAGACAAGCATCCTATTATAAATCCGTTGGCATTCTCCACGGTAGGGATGGACTCTACGCCCCCATCAGGGAAAAGTTTTGTGAAGCCGACACTAAGGAAGAAGCTCATGCATTGGGCCCATGCTTCCCGTTTTGCCGGACATACAGGTATCCAAAAAACCCTGGAGTTTATCTCTAGGTCCTATTGGTGGCCAACTCTGAAAAAGGACGTTTTGGAGTTTATTGCATCTTGCCCAAAGTGTGCTCAACATAAAGTATCCCGCCAGTCGCCTGCGGGGCAACTGGTTCCACTATCTGTTCCCCGTCGACCATGGACCCATTTGTCGATGGATTTTATTACAGATTTGCCCATGTGCAACAAGTTCAATACCATCTGGGTGGTAGTTGACCGGTTCACCAAGATGGCACACTTCATTCCTCTCACCGGTCTTCCGTCAGCTTCCAAGTTGGCTCAAGTATTCATACAAGAGATCTTCCGACTCCACGGTCTTCCAGAAGAAATTATCTCAGATCGAGGAGTTCAATTCACAGCCAAATTCTGGCGAAGTTTATGTCAAGTCCTCCAAGTCAAGTTAAAGTTTTCCACGGCTTACCATCCTCAGACCAATGGTCAAACTGAGAGGGTGAATCAGGACTTGGAGGCCTTCCTCCGCATCTATGTGTCCTCCTCTCAAGATGACTGGGTTCAATTACTTTCCTGGGCCGAGTTCTGTCATAACAACCAGTATCATTCTTCATCTTCCTCAACACCATTCTTCACCAACTTTGGATTCCACCCTAAAGTCCCTGAGTTCCAACCGCTTCCAGCAACTTCTGTTCCCGCAGTGGATATCACCTTGCATCAGTTTGCCAATATCTGGAAGAGCGTACGATCAGCTCTGCTCAAGGCATCGTTCAGGTACAAGAAGTTTGCGGATAAGAAGCGTCGAGCAGTTCCTGCTCTCAAGGTGGGTGATCGGGTATGGTTATCCACGAAGAATTTGAGGTTAAGAGTTCCCAGTATGAAGTTTGCACCTCGCTACATCGGTCCTTTTAAAATTGATCAAGTCATCAATCCTGTTGCTTACAGACTCCAGTTACCTCCCTTCTTAAAAATACCCAGGACATTCCATGTTTCCCTGTTGAAACCGCTAATCTTGAATCGGTTTCATTCCTCACTTCCACCAACTCCGAAAGTCCAAACTCAACGAGGCGTTGAGTATGAAGTGGCCAAGATCCTGGACTCACGTCACCGTTACGGTCAACTTCAGTATCTCATTGACTGGAAGGGCTATGGTCCTGAAGAACGCTCTTGGACCAATGCCTCTGACGTCCATGCTCCTGCCTTGGTCCGAAATTTCCACGCAAAGTTTCCTTTAAAGCCTAAGAAGTGTCCTGGGGCCACTCCTAAAGGGGGGGGTGCTGTCACGATCCGGGTATCTGGACGCCATTACTTACCCTTCAGATGCCTCCTAAGGCGGGCTCAGCGTTCCAGGACCGGATTCCGCTGTTCCTGAGTTTCCACATGCAGAGTGGTCTTTTCATCAGCCGCGGCCTCCGCTGTGCCCGCGTGGTTAAATGTGCATCTATCAGCCTGGCGTCTCCTGTCTCCGGTGGCCGGCGCCGCCATTACTGTTTCCCAGACCACATGGATTACAAACCAAACTTCCCTCCAAGTGTCTGCATGGGCGCAGCCATCTTGGATTCTGTCATCTGATCATTTCCACCAATCTGCTGTCTGTGTTGTTGATTTGCATAATTGCCTAGCCAACCCCTTCCTTGCTGCAGGTATAAGTAAGCTGTACCTGAGCAAGGAAGACGTCAGTGCTTTGGTTGTCAAACCTAGTTCCTGTTTGTCTCTCTTCTATGATTGTCTTCCAGGTTCCAGCTCCTGTCTCAAGACTTCCACCATAGAGACCCGCACCAGCATTCCACCTGCGGTGTAGCCTGACTCTCCAATCCATTGTGGATTCATCTGTTTCCAGCTACAACACTACCTGCTTCCAGCCTCAGCTTCCAGCAGAGTACAGCTTCCCTTAAAGGGCCGGTGTCCTTTCTACACTTTACCACTCTCCACCGGAATTATTATTTCTCCGCTCTCAAGTTCTACATTTCAGTTCACATTTCATCGCTCCCAAAGTTCATTTATTATTTAACTGGTTCCAGCCAGTATCCACTCCGTGCTAACAACAGTCTGGTTCCAGCCAGTATCCACAGCAGCTGTTTTACCTTCAGCAACCCAGCTCTTCCTGGAACACCAGCTGGTACAATCCTGGGTTATCTCCATTGCTACAGCCGGGCCTGGTAAGGACTTTCCATCTAGAAGATCATAAGAACTATCTCACACTACCAGTGCCCTGTGGCTCCTGCCATGCTGTAGTACTCAGGAACTGTATTTATTCTTTGCTGACTTTTACGTTTTCTTTTATTGCTGCTGTGATGCGGAGTTGTCATAATAAACATCATTGACTTTTATCTAAGTTGTCGTGGTCACGCCTTCGGGCAGTTATTATTCATGTTACTTACATGTCCAGGGGTCTGATACAACCTCCCAGGTTCCGGTACATCTCAGCCCCTACAACTGAGGCTGCCTCCCGTCAGCTCAGGCCCTCAGTTGTGACAGTTATGGCCAGAAGCTTTGCCACTTGTATTGTACAGCATCAGAACCACTCCCAGGTCCCCCCTTAACCTATCACCCTTTGAGATTCTTTTTGGTCGACAACCCCATGTAATGATTGACCCCCAGGATGATTTGAAATGCAATAATGAGGTGACTGTAAAATATATGGTTAAGATGAGCCAGCAGTTGAGGAATCAAAACAGAAATCTAAAGCTGGTGATTCCTGACCTACCAAACAGTAATTGTCATGACATTGAACCTGGGGATTATGTAATGATTCTACGCTCAGGTTGCCTCATTGACAGGTGGAAAGGACCGTACCAAGTCTTACTAACCAGCACGACAGCATTAAAGGTTGCCGAGAGAGAGACTTGGGTCCACTCGTCCCACTGTAAGAAGGTCGCTAACCCAGAGAAAGCCTGTGACAAAAAGCAGAGTGTAGAGGAAATCGTATCACTGGAGTATCTGTTCCGGGAAGGTTGAGAGGCAGGACTGTTGTCACGGCACCTGAGCACGGAGAACTACAAGACCAGAGGCGGTTGTCGCACCAAATTTCTTTTTCCTTTTTATTATTTTCTCCATCTCCCATTCCCTTTTCTCTCCCCTTAACAAGATGGACTTACCCCAAGAGACTGCATTCCGGGTTTTCCTGTTGACCCTGTTGTTGACCAGAGCAGTCTGTTTCGGTGAGAGTACCAGAGAGGTCGAGAAAGGATCTGGAATGGGTTCTGATGACAAGGACGGATTTGCAGAATTCCAAGAGCAACACATCCACCGAGCAAAGGCGAGTATCAGAAAACGATCTGGTAGTCAAGAAACTAGGAGGCACTGTGAAGGGTTATTGGCTGAGGAAAATTGTATTTGTAGAAACTGTGAAAACATAGTTGAGGACGGGTGCATCCAGAGATGTCAGTCCAGCCTTAATATCAACATGGACCGTCATCCATTGAGTGATTATCACTCATTAGTGGGTAAGGTTTTAAACCAAACAGAATGCTGGGTGTGCTCACAAGTACCTCAAGGTCAGAGCAAGTCAGGACTAGTACCGTATCCCTTAACAATAGATGAGGTACTTGAATTACGGGGTGGGAGACCGGTGGACAAGAAATTTAATATTTCTAGGCCCCCTAGTTTGAAGCTCCACCAATATCATGTGGATAGATCCTTAGTATGTTTCAACATTTCCAATTCCCGAAAGCCGGGAAATTCGGAAGTGACATGGAATAACCAAACCATGGCATTTTCACACAGAGCCGACAGAATGCCCGTAGACACTGAACTTATACGCCAAATAGCCGACGGTGGAAGGTATTTTCGGTATAGGTATAGTCTAGGAAGTAAGACCATGCGGGTTGGAGAAGTGTCACCAGGGTACTGTGCGCATATCATACAGCCTGATACGTGTACTGAACAGATGAGAGAGTTAGGGATAGGATTTTTCACTTGGAAGGTTTGCAATATGGTAATGTCATATTCTGTCCCATATGTTCTCCCCGATGATGCATATTTTATATGCGGGAGGAAGGCGTATAAGTGGCTTGCCCCAAACTCAGAGGGATTGTGTTACATTGGAAGAGTATTGCCAGAAGTTATGACCATAACCCATGATAAGATGAAAGACGTTCACCGCAATGCTCAAGCTCCTTACACTCATACTCACTATGAACACACCGTTAAGAGACACCTTATAGATAGGACAGAGCACGCAGCCTCTGATTTGATCCACGAATCCACCGGGATTCAATTCCTACTCGCGTTAGACATCACCCGTACCGCCAGAGGAATTATAAATTATAGGTATATTCATGTGCTAGCGAATCTGATAGATAATATCACCGAGATGTATGATGACACCTTCAGGTATACAGGGAGGGAGTTGCAAGCTTACAAAACGGAACTGATCCAGCACAGGATGGTTCTAAATTATATCACAGCGGTGACAGGCGGGTACTGTGTCACCTTGGCAACTCAGTATGGTGTGAAGTGCTGCACGTATATTACAAACAGCACTGATGACCCAACCGAGGTCATAGATCAAAAGATGGACGATATCTTGCAGTTGAAGTGGGAGTTCCGGAGGAGACACAACCTTACCCCTTACTGCTGTGAGTAATGAACTGACCGGCTGGGTCTCATGGTTGAATCCACGCAATTGGTTCTCAGGTTTAGGAGAATGGGCTCAAAATGTTATCGTGAGTGTAGGAAAGTTTCTCCTTTGTATCCTGGGAGTTGTCATAATGATTGGTTTGATATTAAGGTGTGTTCGAATTTTAACGCGGCGCAAGCATGGTACCAAAGTGATGAGTTTAAGGAGCGGGGGCATTGATACAGCAACTGATTTAATTTATAACCCATCAATAGAGACAATGTTGTGATAAGACGTGATTCCACGGTCCGTTTCACCCGTTTCTCCTTTGTTTTCCCTCAGCAAAAATACACCCATCCGGAGAAGACTTCAATCAACACCCAAGAATGATTACGAAAATGTTATGTGAACGTATTGTACATATGTGTCTTATCTTCATCTCTACAACCTTCAGGTAGTGACACACATAGTCGACAGGTGATATCCACATATTAGCATTCACATATGTTCCCCCTCCATGTATCATCAACTAAATGTGCACCCCATTTGTTGGAACAAGAAGCCGAAAATAGCTCGGTAGTGTTTGTTGGCCCACTTACAGCCCCTTAATACGGGATGAGAAGGATTGAATGTATACTTTGCAATACTTTGAAGCTTATCTAGAACATATACGGCACAATGATACATGCCCCTCAGACATGGATTTCATACATACATGCTTCTACTGTCCCACTAGGTCATACATTTCCCGCCTACACCTCTCCTCCTACCATTCAATTATCTGTGGATAATGTATTGTATATTTTTATCCAACCATCTGTAGATATTGTATTGTATATTTTTCTGTTTAATGTTTAGATAGTGGCAGTTATTGTTGACTGCCAAAGGGTGGACTGTCAAAGTCGAAAAATATTGTAATGCATATGCCCTGTTCTAACCCCATGCACATGCCCGCTGCTCGTGCACTCAGTCCGCCGTGCGTGCACATATCCGCAATTTGCGTAGGATCGCTCCTGCGATCATGCTCGTGATATGGGTATTTACGGCGGAGTTTGTGAGCGCATAGAGGGTTATTAGAACATTACATATTTAACCCAAATAGTGCATTTTGTACACCTAGTTCCCCTACACCACATCAGCGAGTATCAATAGTTTAAACAGTTCCAGGACTAAGGGATTCGCCTTTGCATGATAGGAAGGGTCAGATAAAGGTTGAAAGGTGATATCTAGTATCCAGCTGTAGGGTATTTTAAGGGTAACATTCCGGTGTTGGTTAGAGAAAGATCGCATGTTCCAGCGTATAGTTATGTGCAGAAGTAGAATATAGATATTAACTGTATTTACTGTATATTATGTATGCGGCGGGAATCCAGAGGATACCACCCACAAGAGCAGTTGGGGAAAGACATCGCCCATCTATTCAAATCAACCTATGACCTCTTCTGTAATGAAAAGACACATCTCTGTGTCCAATGGACAATGAGATTACAGTGACCATTGTATTGTGTATGTAAATTGTGTATAAAAAGCCCATTGTTGCCTGGCCGGTCAGAAGACTCTGAACGCTTTCTATCTGACTAGCGGAGGACCGGCCGGGTTGCGCTTGCGAACATTCTCACGTATGTACATTCTCTGTAGCCATTATTCTGTTTAGATTTATCTTGTTAGCCTGTAGTGTATGATTTGTACTGTTTTACCTTTTGAAATAATCCACGGTGGCCTTAGAACCCTGTGGTTTCAACTACAAATCAGTGTTGTGTCCTCACTTTCCTGCAAGGGTTTAAAAGCATATTTAACTGTATAAAGTTTATAAGTATTGATAAGGTGTACGCACTGCGTTTACTTTATACCGTCAGCGCTACTTAAGGTTTAAGGTATAACATCGTTGCGGTACTTTGTTGCTAAGGGTTTAAAGTGTAATCATATCATTGCATTGTATCACTATCAAGGTTTAAAGGTTATCGATTGTGTGTACGCACGCTGAGCGTACTCTGTACACTCAGCGCGGCGTGTGTACGCCAAGTACGTACCACGTGCGGGACTCTGTACGCAAATAGCGTACAAAGTGCGTAGCACGTGTATTCAGTCTAGCGGCCATAGCGGCTCCACGGTAATAGTGTATCTAGAGGTATAGCTTTACGGTCTAAGATAATATCGACATTATCAGGGCTCTCCTGCATGTACCCTATGGGAACATCATTAAGTATTTCATGATGTACAGCCAAGGTGGGGCCATGATGAGGAAAATTACGCACCTCCCACCTGTACTTCCCCCATTGAAGAGAGTCATTTAGTATATGCAATCTGTGTAATTAAGCCCCTCACAGTGGAGCGTGATCATGTGAATTGTGTCTTAACGACCCCGTGTCAAAACGCCAGTACGCACAGCTCTGCCGTTCCGCGCACTCTCTCCCTTCTCCCGCTAGAGCATTGTGCGATGGCGTCCACTTGCCGACAGTTACGGGTCACCATCCATCCCTCCCCTCTGTGGCCGCACTGAGTTTCAGGGGTATAAAGGTCCTTCAGTGACACTTCCTGTTGTCAGTGCTTTGTTACCCATAACCTGCTGAGACCTCTGCTGAGTATTTCCCTGTCTAACGTTTAGCTGTTTGACCTCAGTGCACTTGTCACCTTTAGCACTCTCTGACTCTCACCAGTGATCCTGCATAGCTGGTACTGCAACATCCCAGCAATCCTGCATAGCTGGTACTGCAACATCCCAGTGCTCCTGCTTATCTGTTACTGCCATATCCCAGCAATCCTAAATACTTGGTCCTGCTCCGCACCCCAGCATCAAAGTCTAGGTAGCCGGTACAGCTCTACATCCCGGCAATCCTGTGTAGCTGGTCCTGCTCCGCACCCCAGCATCAAAGTCTAGGTAGTCGGTACAGCTTCACATCTCGGCAATCCTGTGTAGCTGGTTCTGCTCAGTTTTACAGTGCATACCTCCCAACTTTTGATTTTGTGCGCTCCCAAAAAAGGGCGTGACATAAGAAAAGGGGCGTGGCTTCACTGGAGGACCCGCGATCGCGAGCCACGCCCCCGTTTTCATCACTGAGGGGACATGCCCCCTCTCCCTCTGACTTCAGTGAATAGACGCTGTGCGCATGCTCAGCGTCTATTCACCGCTGCTCTGCTATGCAGGACAGCGAGTGCATGAGTCTCCCAACTGCCCCCCCCCCCCCACCGCGGGACACTGCCCAAAAAACGGGACTGTCCCGTGAAAATCGGGAGAGTTGGGAGGTATGCAGTGCATAGTCCTAAATAGCTGGTATTACTCAGCAACCCAGCAATCCTGTGTAAATGGCACTGCCCCGCCTTCCAGCACTACATGTACCACAGACCTGCTTTAACCACTCCCATTCCTTGTCCTGTATGAAGAAGTCACACCAGGCCCAAACTTCCACACTCCACTCTTTGGGGGTCATTCCGACCTGTTTGCACGCTGCAATTTCTCGGAGCCATGCGTGCGGGCGGCAATGCACAGGCGCGTCGATCGCTAGCGACGGCAGTTGCCACGGAGCGACGGACCTTACGAAGAAGCCGTTCACAGCGGCGAACGCAAGAAGATTGACAGGCATAAGGCAGACCTGGGCGGCAACTCACCGTTTTCAAAGAGTGTCCGGAAAAACGCAGGCGAGCCCAGCCGCTGAAGTGGAGGGTTCCTGACGTCAGCTCCAAGCCGGATCATCGCAGCGGGTGAGTAAGTCTCTGAACAAGCGATTGCAGCCCTGCACAGCCGTAACCCCCTCCCCTGATCGCAGCACTGCAAAAAATAGCCTGCGTGCGACCAGGTCGGAATGACACCCCCTTGTCCAAACCCACAAAGCAGTCCAATCCTGACACCCTGCCAGGGAGATGACATGACTGTCCGGAATACTCAGTGAGGTTGTTTACATCATCAAGCCCCGCTCAGCCCCTGTACCCCGCTCTCATCTCCGCTGGGGAGTGACGGCCCCCGTACATCAGCAATCAAATAGGGCAATTTGCTGTTTTGCAGATGACTGTGTAAATAAATCTGCAATGTACGGGGTTCACAGATCACGGGTTCAGACCAATAATAGATTGATATTGGGAAATCAGATTGTCCGACATGTTGGGTATCACAGATCAGTTGTTGCTGTAGATTGCTGGTGTATGGTAACAATCTGCAGATCTGCAGACCGTTCCTAGTACGCCATTGACAGCCATCGTCCTGCGGAATATCTGACTTGTGTATTATGACGGGGCGCTGGGTTGACTTGAAAGTCAACAGAAAGTCCAAACATTCGGTTGCCTTGAGTGCGCTTCAACGGGTAACAAAACTGATAATTCGGAGAGCAAACCGACCCTCCAGAGGCAGCCAGCCCCCCAATGTCACCTCGGAGACCCAACCCCAACACTGCAGCTGGTCACACAGACACATTGCGGTCAAATTGCTCAATCCGGCGGCGTTTTATCACATTGTCCAAGAAACGTGTGACTGACGTCAGATCCATCAGAACCGACACAGCCAAAGCTATGGACAATCTGATCATCGTTGGTGGAGCCATGATATGCAGCAGTGACCGGAAGCTTGAGGCTGGAACTGTCCGTTCTCTATGTCCGATCATTACTGTAATGAAAATAAAAAATAATTGTATTATGATGTACATTATGTGCCTGAGTTGTGTAACGACGTGACTGCGCAGATTAGCAGACTGAAGGATGATTGGCTCACCGCTGGCTCCAGCGTCGGCATAAATCAGCGAGCCATTCATTAACTACATTCTGTTTGAATATAAACATCATTAAATTGTTCTCAAATGCTGGTTCTGGCAGCACTGCTGGAAAAATGTCACGGACAGTGGGTGAGGTGGGTCAGTGGGTAAGGTGGGTGAGTGGGTGCATGCAAGCCTTCTGACATGGTACTGCCGAGCTGTCCTGTCCGTCAGCTGCCCGAAACTGGTGCAGTCCCTCATCCTCATAATATGTCACGCGGTATGAATGTGATGCCCAGCAGCTGTAGACACAGAAGGATACACTGCAGTGGGCACCCTTCTTTTTGCAGGTAGCATTTGCCCTGTCTACCCCGCCTCGGTATAGGTCAGTGGCAGAACTCTTACTAGGTATGTCAGCATCTGGGGTGAGAAGAACATATAAGTGGAACAACGTGTAATGACCACAATGCGCAGTGAAAAAGACAGTGCAGCCAGAGTCCAATATTATAGGGGGGATACAACGACACCAAGTCCCCACAGAATTTGGATACAAAGAAAATGAATATAGGATTCTTGGCGCTCTCTCCTTAAAGATATATACATCCCATATTTAGGGAGAATAGATTCAAGTGGTGAAACATTATTTTAGTAAATGAACAATTTTAATAATGAACCACAAAACATCCACATATATAAATAAAAAAAATTAAAACATCAATGGAAATACACATGTAAATATAAAGTGCAGTATGCGTGTTTAAAGGTAAATGGTCCAAAGCGATTGACCAATGGTGACTTCTTTCAAATGAATGGTATCTCATCAAAGTTGGTAATTGCGGTGGGCTAGCTTTTGGAAAAAGTAGCAGAAGTAGTCCTAGGCTGAATAGCCCAGCACCACCACATTGGACATATTCAGCATGAAGTTCACCGGCTCCTGACACACGCTTTAGTTCTCCTCCGCACAGCAGCGGGAAGAACATATGACACACCTGAGCATCAGTTGTAACCAAATTGATCTAAATGATTAGTTCCTCCAGCTTCGCTTCCTTGGGACGCTGCCCGTCTCGCCCAGCCCTAGGTATGACCCCGGTCAGAGGTCCCCCAAGCAAACTTGAAGATGTAGGGCGGATGATACATTACATTTACTGGCCAGTGTGTATGCGCCCAATATGGGCCAAAGTGACTTCTCTGCTCCACAAAGGCCCTCATTCCGAGTTGTTCGCTCACAAGCTGCTTTTAGCAGATTTACTCACGCTAAGCCGCCACCTACTGGGAGTGAATCTTAGCTTCTTAAAATTGCGAACGACGTATTCGCAATATTGCGAATACACCTCTCTTAGCAGTTTCTGAGTAGCTCCAGACTTACTCGACATCTGCGATCAGTTCAGTGCTTGTCGTTCCTGGTTTGACGTCACAAACACACCTAGCGTTCGCCCAGACACTCCTCCGTTTCTCCAGCCACTCCCGCGTTTTTCCCAGAAACGGTAGCGTTTTTCCGCACACACCCATAAAACGGCCAGTTTCCGCCCAGTAACACCCACTTCCTGTCAATCACATTACGATCACCAGAACGATGAAAAAGCCGTGAGTAAAATTCCTAACTGCATAGCAAATTTACTTGGCGCAGTCGCACTGCGGACATTGCGCATGCGCACTAAGCGGAAAATCGCTGCAATGCGAAAAAAATTACCGAGCGAACAACTCGGAATGGCCACCAATTATACACAGGCGGATACTTAGCACAGACCCTGATTCATGTTTGTAAGTAAAGCTAAAAAAGCAAGCAACTGGGCAGGACCATGTCGCACTGGGGGGGGTGGCAGATGTAACATGTGCAGAGAGAGGTAGATTTGGGTGGCGGGTGTTCAAATTGAGATCTAAATTGCAGTGTAACATGTGTGGGCTACATGCAGAAGCAGCCAGTATTTACCCTGCACAGCAACAGTATAAATGTATTTGCTCCCCTGACATGGCAGCGTGGTTTGTTCCAGACACAAAGTTACTTGCTTTTTTTGCTGTACTTACAAACATGAATCAGACCCACAGTACTAAGACACTTTACTGATAGGTCCAGTTTCTTCTTACCCAGGCATTCCCTTCCACGGTCCTCAAGGCACACTAACAGTGCAGGGTTTAGTGATATCCAGGCTGCAGCACAGGTGGTTAAATCAAAATAGCTCAGAAACTAATTAAGTCACCTGTGCTGAAGGCTGGATATCACTAAAGGGCCCAACACATTTGTCGATACGGCCGACGGGCGACCCGGCGGCGGGGGGGCAGTGACGGGGGGAGTGAAATTTCTTCATTCCCCCCGTCACCCGGCACACTAACAGTGCAGGGTTTAGTGATATCCAGGCTGCAGCACAGGTGGTTAAATCAAAATAGCTCAGATACTAATTAAGTCACCTGTGCTGAAGGCTGGATATCACTAAAGGGCCCAACACATTTGTCGATACGGCCGACGGGCGACCCGGCGGCGGGGGGCAGTGACGGGGGGAGTGAAGTTTCTTCACTCCCCCCGTCACCCGGCTCCATAGAAGTGCAGGCAAATATGGACGAGATCGTCCATATTGGCCTGCATGCACAGGCGACGGGACACCAGCGATGAACGAGCGCGGGGCCACACATCATTCATCACTGGAACCTCCACATTCAAAGATATGAACGGTATCTCATTCATTAATGAAGGAGATCGTTCATATCTTCCAGTGTTATCGCCCAGTGTGTAGGGCCTATAAAACCTGCACTGTTAGTGTGCCTTGAGTACTGTGGTTGGGAATGCCTGTTCTAACCCATGTTCTCAGACTAAGGGCGGGATGTACTAAAGGAAAAATGCAGTAAAACCCTTGAAAATGGGGGTTTTCCCGCATTTTCAAATTTACTAAGACCCTACCGCCGTTTTTTCGCCGTCCAGGGTATTGCCATCTTTGGATGGCGATACCCTATAGAAGCCTATGGGCTTCTTATTGCCGACCGCCGCATCCGCCACCCCCGCCGCAGACCCCTGCCCCCTGGCATACCTTCCTCCAGGCTGCCCTGGACCCGAAAGGTAATCTCCTCCTCCCCCTAGCAACGCAGCCGGAGGTCCTTCCGGCTGCAGGGGGGAGGAGGAGGCGCAGGGGGCAGCCTGCTGCTGTTTCCCGGCGTCTAGCCAGTGTGAGGACCCCTGGGAGGTGACGGAGACCCCCCGCAGACCACCTCACAGGTATCGCGGGGGGCCTCCGTCACCGCATTGCGATATTGACTGCATATGTTAGTACATATGCGATCAACATCGCTGCGATAAGTGGCGAGGGGCGGTGATGTATCTTAATACATCCTGCCCTAAATCCTTCACAAAGATTTGGAAGAGATGGGCCTTAGTGATACGTGCCTGTTCTGTATCTATCCCCTCATGTCCATACAAAAGATTACTTAAAGAGAGATATGATAATGACTTGTAGTAATATTTCCCAACTATTCCTAGATGTATGCCTCCCCAAGTTCTAACCGCTGAATGGCTGCATTGAATCCCCATAAAATCCCAAAGGACAGAGCCTCATGGAGACTAAACGAAGCCCCCACTTCCAAAACATAATGACTGGCACTTATTGGTGACCACCTTTCCAGCAATTCCCCACATGTGGCCGGCCCCGTAGTGGTGTGTAAGGTCACAATGCGGCGACCAGAGGGAGAACAAGCCACTAATACAGCCTACGTTACTGGGCCAATGTATCTGGAGGCGTTTATAAAGCTCTGTGTAATATACACCTAATGGAGACACATGGGGCTGGATGACATTATGCCAGTGTTGACGCAAACGACCGATCAGACTTAGACGTACGCTAGCAGAAATGTAAGCGGCGTTCATGACCGGTGAGTAGGAGCGGGGGGGATCCCGTCTCTAGGCCGACAAGATTTAGGTCGACCTAGAGTCTCAGCCGACCTAGAAACCATGTCGACCTACTTACTGTTGACCAATAGTGATCGACCTAGACACTGTCGACCTAAGTCTATTCTATCTAACATACCACACCCATCGCGGGGGGTGGCTACAGGAAGCACGGAGATGTTATAGGTACGTCGCTGAAAGCGATGGTCTGCACAGACGCACAGCGGCTCACATAGGAAGCCATACTCCGCTGGAGACACCGCTGTGCGTGGACGTCTCGGTCCTCGCACATTCTAACACACGGGTGTGCACCAGGGAAGGGCTCTGTAGTGGCATTAGCATAAAGTCTCAGATGTGACTGCGGGAATTGTGTATTGAAAGTATCGTCCAATTTCAGTTCCATATCTGGTCAAAAACAAGTTTGAAGCTCTTTCCATCCATCTTCCGGAAGAGGTGATAGAACTTCTCCAGCTTTCCTTAATGTTTCATTGGACAGCGGTTATATAATATAGGACCTTGGTGTTCACATAGGCAGATCCTCTGATCAGTTATATAAGGCTACTACGAGCCACCAGGATTTAACACACTGGACACTGTCTGTAAGAGGCAGAATCAGTGCAACAAGAATAAAGGTTCCAACAAAAATCCCTTACTGGTCCAAGACCTAGCCAGTTCTGAATCGGACCACTGATCACTTCCAAGCAACTTGCAGCTCATTGTTCTGGACCCATAAAACACACATTTGAAATGAGCAGCACTTGTCGGGGTGTCTGTGGCAGGGGCCGGGGTTACCCTGTTTTCACAATCATTATGATGTCATAGCTTGGACCGTGAAGTCACAGGATAAATGCTAGGTAGATTCAGAAAACAATATGCTGGCAGAACACCCCTTTGAATTTATTCCATGGCTTAAAAAATCTCCTATATAATAGCCCTGTGACTCTGTGCCTGGCTCTCTAACGCTGGGCGTGGCTATGAGATCTCATTGAGTTAGTGGCAGGTCTATCACACCCAGTACACAGCTGATTGGGCGAGAAACGCCCTCCCACACAGAATACATCCAATGGGAGGCTCTGCCCTTTGCCTGCTGTGTTTTCACAGAGCAGGATTAGCAATGGGACTGATGGAGCTGCAGCTCCAGCCCCACACCCCAAAATAGTCCCCCTGCATCTGCAGCATCACACCCTCCAACAATTTATACATAACAATTGCATACCTCCCAACATGACCTCTCCCGGAGGGACACAATGCTCTGCTTCTGGACTTTTCTCTTAATGTTGGATTGCTGGCACCTGTATTGAACAGGTTACTGGATAAGAAAGGTGTTTCACCACAGGTGCTGTCAATCCTAAATTAAGAGGGAAGTCCAGGAGCAGAGGAGTCTGTCCCTCTTGGAGAGGGGCATGTTGGGAGGTATGCAATTGATACAAATTTGAAAAGGGGGCGTGGCCATGGGTACGGTGGTGTAGCCACGCCCCTTTTCATATACTTTCAATGGAAGCTTGGAGAGTCAAAAATCGGTACATACCATAAAAAAAGGGACTGTACCTGCCAGACAGGTGCAGCTGGAGGGTATGCCACTGCATCTGCAGCAAGTCTCTGCGCTGTAGATAGGGAAAAAACATCCTTTTACTGCAGTGTCCTGTGTCCTGCTGCCAGTCCACCTGCCCCCTCCGCCATCAACAATCCCCACTCCCTAGCTGCAGCGCAAGTGGAACAAAAGCTGCTGCGGCCACCGGCATAGATGTGTATGAAAGCGGCGCAGCGGAAGACTTTCATAGTCCTCCCTGCACCGCATACTCTCTGAGCCCCGGAGCCTCCTCTGCACGTGATGTCACAGAAGTGCCTCCCCGCTACAGCCATGCTCAGATCCCCCGAGGCCCTGACTCCGCAACACAGCACCTGGGCTGCCGGCCTGGACCCCCCGAGATGGTTAATGTAGCGGATAGAGGGGGTGATATCGCGGAGGGTAATGTCTGGACGCTGAATCAATGTAAAAGGTGACAGTGCTGTGCAGTGCAGTGGGTGTGCAGTCAGGGGCGGTGCTAGGGTGTTCGGCGCCCCCCTGCAAACTATACATTTGCAGCCTTGCATACTTTACAAAGGGACAGCGCACATAATACCCCCTGTATTAGAGACACTTACACATGTAACGCCCCCTGTACCAGTCAGGGACGTGCAGTCAGGGGAGGCAGGGGAGGCAGTGCCTCCCCTGTCATTAATGATTTAAATAATACAAAGGCTAAAGTATATTGTATTATTTAAATCATTTATAGCTCTGTTAAATGTGTTTGGAGGCACAGCTTTTGGTGCCTCCCGCTGTCAATGTAAAATGGCCGGAAACGGGGGGCGGGGCCCAGCATCAGGCAGCAGAGTCCCATTGAAAAAAGCCCTATAAGCGGCACTTAAAGAAGTGCCTCTATGACAGGGGCGTGCTGTCAGCCCATATGAAAGCACGCCCCTGTCCCTGAGACTAATGTGATTGGTCAGTGTCAGATTCCGGGGGCAGGGGTGGACACCAAGGTAATGCCCACCCTGTCATCTAGAACTACAGTGTATTTGTTTTTATTATTTATATTGTATGCGCCCGCCCGTCCCCCAGCCCTTCCAGCAGCAACGCACAGCAGCTGACAGCTCAGCCTGTTAGCTGCTGCCAATATGAGTAAATGGCTGCAGTCCGACCAGAGGGGTAGGAGGGGCCGCGATCCCCTCTCCTCTCTCAATTGCTCCGGCTCCACTTCCTACAGTGCACTCACTGGCCAGCGCAGTACAGGCGGAGCGGCTCTGCGATGAAGTTCTGGAGGATGAGGAGACCCACTGCATGTAGCAGGTTTGTTATTTCCGATTCTCTTACTGGCTGCGGCGGTGGACCTGAGTTGGCAGGGGTGAGTGACTTTAGTGTGACATGGTGATGCTGTTCTGAGGACCCAGGCTGTAATGTTTATGTTGTATTTTAATGTGCTCTCCCTAGAACGGTAGATGCTAGAATCAAGTGGGCTAAGGGACCTTTTAGAACCCTCTCCATGTAACCCACTTCCTGGCATGACCCTCTCCCTGTTATCCTGTCAGTGTCACCCACTGATGTCACCCTCTCTCTGTCACCCACTGCTGTCACCCTCTCCCCAGCATCACCTTCTCCCTGTCACCTCCTGCTGTTAGTGTCACCCTCTCTCTGTCATTCACTGCTGTCACCCTCTCCCTGTCACCCAATGCTGTCAGTGTCACCCTCTCCCTGGCGTCACCCTCTCCCTGTCACTCAATGCTGTCAGTGTCACCCTCAACCTGTCACCCAATGCTGTCAGTGTCACCCTCTCCCTGGCGTCACCCTCTCCCTGTCACTCAATGCTGTCAGTGTCACCCTCTGTCTGTCACCCTCTACCTGTCATCCAATGCTGTCAGTGTCACCCTCTCTCTGTCACCCACTGCTGTCAGTGTCACCCTCTCCCTGGCGTCACCCTCTCCCTGTCACTCAATGTTGTCAGTGTCACCCTCTGTCTGTCACCCACTGCTGTCAGTGTCACCCTCTCTCTGTCACCCACTGCTGTCACCCTCTCCCGACATCAACCTCTCCCTGTCACCCTCTTTCTGTCATCCAATGCTGTCAGGTCACCCTCTGTCTGTCACCCTCTACCTGTCATCCAATGCTGTCAGTGTCACCCTCTCTCTGTCACCCACTGCTGTCACCCTCTTCCGGCATCACCCTCTCACTGTCACCCTCTTTCTGTCATCCAATGCTGTCAGTGTCACCCTCTCTCTGTCATCCTCTCCCCAGTGTCATCCTCTCCCTGTCACCCAATGCTGTCAGTGTCACCCTCTGTCTGTCGCCCACTGCTGTCCTCCTCTCCCTGGCGTCACCCTCTCCATAATATTTATTTTTTATTTTATAAAATTGACAATATATTAGCTGCCTGCTCTTCTCAAGTTTAATCAGGCAGGTTGTGGGCATTGGCGGTGGCTGCATCAGACCTTAGATGCAAATTAGTGGCAAGGGGGCTGGGGTGGTTGATTGTGGTGATTTTGTTGGACATTGGCGTCTGTGGTGGTAGCGGCCTTCAGTTTGTGGTGCAGTAGAGGGCATCAGCTTGGTGGTAGGGGTCAACCGTGGGCCTCAGCATACATTATGGGAGCAGTGCCTCACCAGCCACTGACCTCACCGCACGCCACTGGTACCAGTGACACTTACACATGTAATGCCCCCTGTACCAGAGACACTTACACATGTAATGCCCCCTGTACCAGTGACACTTACACACGTAACGCCCCCTGTACCAGTGACGCTTACACACGTAACGCCCCCTGTACCAGTGACGCTTACACACGTAACGCCCCCTGTAGCAGTGACGCTTACACACGTAACGCCCCCTGTACCAGTGCCGCTTACACACGTAACGCCCCCTGTAGCAGTGACGCTTACACATGTAATGCCCCCTGTACCAGTGACACTTACACACGTAACGCCCCCTGTACCAGTGACGCTTACACACGTAACGCCCCCTGTAGCAGTGACACTTACACACGTAACGCCCCCTGTACCAGTGACGCTTACACACGTAACGCCCCCTGTAGCAGTGACGCTTACACATGTAATGCCCCCTGTACCAGTGACACTTACACACGTAACGCCCCGTGTACCAGTGACGCTTACACACGTAACGCCCCCTGTACCAGTGACACTTACACACGTAACGCCCCCTGTACCAGTGACGCTTACACACGTAACGCCCCCTGTACCAGTGACGCTTACACACGTAACGCCTCCTGTACCAGTGACGCTTACACACGTAACGCCCCCTGTACCAGTGAGGCTTAGACACGTAACGCCCTCTGTACCAATGACGCTTACACACGTAACGCCCCCTGTACCAGTAACACTTACACACATAACGCCCCCTGTACCAGTGACACTTACACACGTAACGCCCCCTGTACCAGTGACGCTTACACACGTAACGCCCCCTGTAGCAGTGACACTTACACACGTAACGCCCCCTGTACCAGTGACGCTTACACACGTAACGCCCCCTGTAGCAGTGACGCTTACACATGTAATGCCCCCTGTACCAGTGACACTTACACACGTAACGCCCCCTGTACCAGTGACGCTTACACACGTAATGCCCCCTGTACCAGTGCCGCTTACACACGCAACGCCCCCTGTACCAGTGCCGCTTACACACGTAACGCCCCCTGTACCAGTGCCGCTTACACATGTAATGCCCCCTGTACCAGTGACGCTTACACACGTAACGCCCCCTGTACCAGTGACGCTTACACACGTAACGCCCCCTGTAGCAGTGACGCTTACACACGTAACGCCCCCTGTACCAGTGCCGCTTACACATGTAACGCCCCCTGTACCAGTGACGCTTACACACGTAACGCCCCCTGTACCAGTGACGCTTACACACGTAACGCCCCCTGTACCAGTGACGCTTACACATGTAACGCCTCCTGTACCAGTGACGCTTACACACGTAACGCCCCCTGTAGCAGTGACGCTTACACATGTAACGCCCCCTGTACCAGTGCCGCTTACACACGTAACGCCCCCTGTACTAGTGCCGCTTACACACGTAACGCCCCCTGTAGCAGTGACGCTTACACACGTAACACCCCCTGTACCAGTGACGCTTACACACGTAACGCCTCCTGTACCAGTGCCGCTTACACACGTAACGCCCCCTGTAGCAGTGACGCTTACACACGTAACGCCCCCTGTAGCAGTGACGCTTACACACGTAACGCCTCCTGTACCAGTGACGCTTACACACGTAACGCCTCCTGTACCAGTGACGCTTAGACACGTAACTCCTCCTGTACCAGTGCCGCTTACACACATTGGCCCTCATTCCGAGTTGTTCGCTCGTTGCTGATTTTCGCTATATTGCGATTAGTCGCTTACTGCGCATGCGCAAGGTTCACAGAGCGCATGCGGTTAGTTATTTTACACAAAAGTTAGGTATTTTACTCACGGCATAACGAGGATTTTTCATCGTTCTGGTGATCGTACTGTGATTGACAGGAAGTGGGTGTTTCTGGGCGGAAACTGGCCGTTTTCTGGGAGTGTGCGAAAAAACGCTGGCATTTCTGGGAAAAACGCGGGAGTGTCTGAAGAAACGGGGGAGTGTCTGGGCGAACGCTGGGTGTGTTTGTGACGTCAAACCAGGAACGAAACTGACTGAACTGATCGCAATGGCTGAGTAAGTCTCGAGCTACTCAGAAACTGCTAAGAAGTTTCTATTTGCAATTCTGCTAATCTTTCGTTCGCAATTCTGCTATGCTAAAATTCACTCCCAGAGGGCGGCGGCTTAGCGTGTGCAATGCTGCTAAAAGCAGCTAGCGAGCGAACAACTCGGAAAGAGGGCCATTATGCGCAGTCACACAACAGACACATATATATATATATATATATACAAACACACACACATACATACTGTACATACATTACACACATACACAGTCACACATATATACAGTATACACAGACACTGTATACACACACACACACACACACACACACACACACACACACACACACACATACTGTACATACATTACACACATACACAGTCACACATATATACAGTATACACAGACACTGTATATACACACACACACACACACACACACACACACACATACTGTACATACATTACACACATACACAGTCACACATATATACAGTATACACAGACACTGTATATACACACACACACTCACTCTCTTTCCAGACACTTATCTAATGAAGTCTGGCTGGCCGAAGCTGTAGCAGCTCATCCTCCTGCTGCAGCATAGTCCTGTCTAGCTCCGCCCCTTAGTCCCATCTAGCTCCGCCCCCTTTGGCTCCCGCCCGGCCACTGAATGTCACACAGGGGAGGGGAGGGGGAGAGGAGGCTTTGTGCTGCCGGCGCCGAGGGGGAGAGGAGGTTTTGTGCTGCCGGCGCCGAGGGGGAGAGGAGGTTTTGTGCTGCCGGCGCCGAGGGGGAGAGGAGGTTTTGTGCTGCCGGTGCCGAGGGGGAGAGGAGGTTTTGTGCTGCTGGCGCCGCTGCATGTGTGACAGCAGCCGGCAGCAGCAGCAGGGATAGCAGCAGCAGCTCAACACAGGGATGCAGAGCAGGGAGAACGTCTCTCCATGCTTCCCTGCACTGCATCCCTTTGCTGAGCGGCTTGCGCCGGCCCTGTGTGCAGTGTCACTGACACCGACACTGCACAGCACTCTCACCTTTTACATTGATTAAGCCAGTCACACAGTTCTGCCAGCCAGTCACTATTGTTAGCACCAGTGTCCCAATGCGCCGCATTACAGGGAAGTAGACGCACTACATAAACTACAGCTCCCAGCAGCCCTTAGCGCCGAAGCATTCCGGCCCTTAGGGCTGCTGGGAGCTGTAGTTTATTGAGTGCATCTTCTTCCCTGTAATGCGGCGCATTGGGACACCGGCGCTAATAATAGTGACTGGCTGCTGTGCGAGTCTCCGGGAGAGCCACTGCCAAAGGGAGGACAGCAGCTTAGCTGCTTCCAGGAGGAGAAGTGTTACTCGCCCCTCCCCGACTCACAGTACCTACGGGCCCCATCCGCGGCACCCCCATACCCCCCCCCCTCCAGCACCCGCAGTAGCTCTGGACCCCCTCCCCCACCCGCAGCAATCCCGCACCCGCCCCTCCCGCCGCACCACCGCATTCGCCCCTCCCCCCACTCGGGGCACCCCTGCAACTGCTCCTCCCCCACCCAAGGTGACTCCGGACCCCCACCCACGGCACCCACGCTCCCTCCCCCACCCGCGGCACCACCGCACCAGCCCCTCCCCCACCTGCGGCACCACCGTGACCGCCCCTCTCCCTCCCGCGGCACCCCCGGATCCCATGCGCGTCTTCCCCGCACCCCCTACTCCCCGAACCAAAGCACCTACTAGGTGATTCATCAGGCCCTGCGTGCGTTCTTCATGCCGTTGCAAGGGGCTTCGACCCCTTAACTATTGCACGCCCTTTGTCCGTGCAATATTTAACCACTCACACAATTATGATTGGAGGTAATACTCCATATAATAAAAATATTGCATGCCACAAGGGTGTGCAAGGGTTAAGGGGTCGTAGCTAGAGATGAGCGGGTTCGGTTTCTTTGAATCCGAACCCGCACGAACTTCACTTTTTTTTTCACGGGTCCGAGCGACTCGGATCTTCCCGCCTTGCTCGGTTAACCCGAGCGCGCCCGAACGTCATCATGACGCTGTCGGATTCTCGCGAGACTCGGATTCTATATAAGGAGCCGCGCGTCGCCGCCATTTTCACACGTGCATTGAGATTGATAGGGAGAGGACGTGGCTGGCGTCCTCTCCATTAGAATAGATTAGAAGAGAGAGAGAGAGAGATTGTGCAGACAGAGTTTACCACAGTGACCAGTGCAGTTGTTGTTAAGTTAACTTTTATTTAATATATCCGTTCTCTGCTATATCCGTTCTCTGCCTGAAAAAAACGATACACAGCAGTCACACAGTGTGACTCAGTCTGTGTGCACTCAGCTCAGCCCAGTGTGCTGCACATCAATGTATAAAAGCTTATAATAATTGTGGGGGAGACTGGGGAGCACTGCAGGTTGTTATAGCAGGAGCCAGGAGTACATAATATTATATTAATTTAAAATTAAACAGTGCACACTTTTGCTGCAGGAGTGCCACTGCCAGTGTGACTAGTGGTGACCAGTGCCTGACCACCAGTATAGTAGTATATTGTTGTATACTATCTCTTTATCAACCAGTCTATATTAGCAGCAGACACAGTACAGTGCGGTAGTTCACGGCTGTGGCTATCTCTGTGTCGGCACTCGGCACTCGGCAGGCAGTCCGTCCATCCATAATTGTATAATTATATACCACCTAACCGTGTTATTTTTTTTTCTTTCTTTATACCGTCGTCATAGTCATACTAGTTGTTACGAGTATACTACTATCTCTTTATCAACCAGTGTACAGTGCGGTAGTTCACGGCTGTGGCTACCTCTGTGTCGGCAGTCGGCAGGCAGTCCGTCCATCCATAATTGTATTATTATAATATATACCACCTAACCGTGGTTTTTTTTTCATTCTTTATACCGTCATAGTGTCATACTAGTTGTTACGAGTATACTACTATCTCTTTATCAACCAGTGTACAGTGCGGTAGTTCACGGCTGTGGCTACCTCTGTGTCGGCAGTCGGCAGGCAGTCCGTCCATCCATAATTGTATTATAATATATACCACCTAACCGTGGTTTTTTTTTCATTCTTTATACCGTCATAGTGTCATACTAGTTGTTACGAGTATACTACTATCTCTTTATCAACCAGTGTACAGTGCGGTAGTTCACGGCTGTGGCTACCTCTGTGTCGGCAGTCGGCAGGCAGTCCGTCCATCCATAATTGTATTATAATATATACCACCTAACCGTGGTTTTTTTTTCATTCTTTATACCGTCATAGTCAGTCATACTAGTTGTTACGAGTATACTACTATCTCTTTATCAACCAGTGTACAGTGCGGTAGTTCACGGCTGTGGCTACCTCTGTGTCGGCACTCGGCAGGCAGTCCGTCCATCCATAATTGTATTATAATATATACCACCTAACCGTGGTTTTTTTTTCATTCTTTATACCGTCATAGTGTCATACTAGTTGTTACGAGTATACTACTATCTCTTTATCAACCAGTGTACAGTGCGGTAGTTCACGGCTGTGGCTACCTCTGTGTCGGCAGTCGGCAGGCAGTCCGTCCATCCATAATTGTATTATAATATATACCACCTAACCGTGGTTTTTTTTTCATTCTTTATACCGTCATAGTGTCATACTAGTTGTTACGAGTATACTACTATCTCTTTATCAACCAGTGTACAGTGCGGTAGTTCACGGCTGTGGCTACCTCTGTGTCGGCAGTCGGCAGGCAGTCCGTCCATCCATAATTGTATTACAATATATACCACCTAACCGTGGTTTTTTTTTCATTCTTTATACCGTCATAGTCAGTCATACTAGTTGTTACGAGTATACTACTATCTCTTTATCAACCAGTGTACAGTGCGGTAGTTCACGGCTGTGGCTACCTCTGTGTCGGAACTCGGCAGGCAGTCCGTCCATCCATAATTGTATTACAATATATACCACCTAACCGTGGTTTTTTTTTCATTCTTTATACCGTCATAGTCAGTCATACTAGTTGTTACGAGTATACTACTATCTCTTTATCAACCAGTGTACAGTGCGGTAGTTCACGGCTGTGGCTACCTCTGTGTCGGAACTCGGCAGGCAGTCCGTCCATCCATAATTGTATTATTATAATATATACCACCTAACCGTGGTTTTTTTTTCATTCTTTATACCGTCATAGTGTCATACTAGTTGTTACGAGTATACTACTATCTCTTTATCAACCAGTGTACAGTGCGGTAGTTCACGGCTGTGGCTACCTCTGTGTCGGCAGTCGGCAGGCAGTCCGTCCATCCATAATTGTATTATAATATATACCACCTAACCGTGGTTTTTTTTTCATTCTTTATACCGTCATAGTCAGTCATACTAGTTGTTACGAGTATACTACTATCTCTTTATCAACCAGTGTACAGTGCGGTAGTTCACGGCTGTGGCTACCTCTGTGTCGGAACTCGGCAGGCAGTCCGTCCATCCATAATTGTATTACAATATATACCACCTAACCGTGGTTTTTTTTTCATTCTTTATACCGTCATAGTCAGTCATACTAGTTGTTACGAGTATACTACTATCTCTTTATCAACCAGTGTACAGTGCGGTAGTTCACGGCTGTGGCTACCTCTGTGTCGGCACTCGGCAGGCAGTCCGTCCATCCATAATTGTATTACAATATATACCACCTAACCGTGGTTTTTTTATACCACCTAACCGTGGCAGTCCGTCCATAATTGTATACTAGTATCCAATCCATCCATCTCCATTGTTTACCTGAGGTGCCTTTTAGTTCTGCCTATAAAATATGGAGAACAAAAAAGTTGAGGTTCCAAAATTAGGGAAAGATCAAGATCCACTTCCACCTCGTGCTGAAGCTGCTGCCACTAGTCATGGCCGAGACGATGAAATGCCAGCAACGTCGTCTGCCAAGGCCGATGCCCAATGTCATAGTACAGAGCATGTCAAATCCAAAACACCAAATATCAGAAAAAAAAGGACTCCAAAACCTAAAATAAAATTGTCGGAGGAGAAGCGTAAACTTGCCAATATGCCATTTACCACACGGAGTGGCAAGGAACGGCTGAGGCCCTGGCCTATGTTCATGGCTAGTGGTTCAGCTTCACATGAGGATGGAAGCACTCAGCCTCTCGCTAGAAAACTGAAAAGACTCAAGCTGGCAAAAGCACCGCAAAGAACTGTGCGTTCTTTGAAATCCCAAATCCACAAGGAGAGTCCAATTGTGTCGGTTGCGATGCCTGACCTTCCCAACACTGGACGTGAAGAGCATGCGCCTTCCACCATTTGCACGCCCCCTGCAAGTGCTGGAAGGAGCACCCGCAGTCCAGTTCCTGATAGTCAGATTGAAGATGTCAGTGTTGAAGTACACCAGGATGAGGAGGATATGGGTGTTGCTGGCGCTGGGGAGGAAATTGACCAGAAGGATTCTGATGGTGAGGTGGTTTGTTTAAGTCAGGCACCCGGGGAGACACCTGTTGTCCGTGGGAGGAATATGGCCGTTGACATGCCAGGTGAAAATACCAAAAAAATCAGCTCTTCGGTGTGGAGGTATTTCACCAGAAATGCGGACAACAGGTGTCAAGCCGTGTGTTCCCTTTGTCAAGCTGTAATAAGTAGGGGTAAGGACGTTAACCACCTCGGAACATCCTCCCTTATACGTCACCTGCAGCGCATTCATAATAAGTCAGTGACAAGTTCAAAAACTTTGGGTGACAGCGGAAGCAGTCCACTGACCAGTAAATCCCTTCCTCTTGTAACCAAGCTCACGCAAACCACCCCACCAACTCCCTCAGTGTCAATTTCCTCCTTCCCCAGGAATGCCAATAGTCCTGCAGGCCATGTCACTGGCAAGTCTGACGAGTCCTCTCCTGCCTGGGATTCCTCCGATGCATCCTTGCGTGTAACGCCTACTGCTGCTGGCGCTGCTGTTGTTGCCGCTGGGAGTCGATGGTCATCCCAGAGGGGAAGTCGTAAGCCCACTTGTACTACTTCCAGTAAGCAATTGACTGTTCAACAGTCCTTTGCGAGGAAGATGAAATATCACAGCAGTCATCCTACTGCAAAGCGGATAACTGAGTCCTTGACAACTATGTTGGTGTTAGACGTGCGTCCGGTATCCGCCGTTAGTTCACAGAGAACTAGACAATTTATTGAGGCAGTGTGCCCCCGTTACCAAATACCATCTAGGTTCCACTTCTCTAGGCAGGCGATACCGAGAATGTACACGGACGTCAGAAAAAGACTCACCAGTGTCCTAAAAAATGCAGTTGTACCCAATGTCCACTTAACCACGGACATGTGGACAAGTGGAGCAGGGCAGGGTCAGGACTATATGACTGTGACAGCCCACTGGGTAGATGTATGGACTCCCGCCGCAAGAACAGCAGCGGCGGCACCAGTAGCAGCATCTCGCAAACGCCAACTCTTTCCTAGGCAGGCTACGCTTTGTATCACCGCTTTCCAGAATACGCACACAGCTGAAAACCTCTTACGGCAACTGAGGAAGATCATCGCGGAATGGCTTACCCCAATTGGACTCTCCTGTGGATTTGTGGCATCGGACAACGCCAGCAATATTGTGTGTGCATTAAATATGGGCAAATTCCAGCACGTCCCATGTTTTGCACATACCTTGAATTTGGTGGTGCAGAATTTTTTAAAAAACGACAGGGGCGTGCAAGAGATGCTGTCGGTGGCCAGAAAAATTGCGGGACACTTTCGGCGTACAGGCACCACGTACAGAAGACTGGAGCACCACCAAAAACTACTGAACCTGCCCTGCCATCATCTGAAGCAAGAAGTGGGTAACGAGGTGGAATTCAACCCTCTATATGCTTCAGAGGTTGGAGGAGCAGCAAAAGGCCATTCAAGCCTATACAATTGAGCACGATATAGGAGATGGAATGCACCTGTCTCAAGTGCAGTGGAGAATGATTTCAACGTTGTGCAAGGTTCTGATGCCCTTTGAACTTGCCACACGTGAAGTCAGTTCAGACACTGCCAGCCTGAGTCAGGTCATTCCCCTCATCAGGCTTTTGCAGAAGAAGCTGGAGGCATTGAAGAAGGAGCTAACACGGAGCGATTCCGCTAGGCATGTGGGACTTGTGGATGCAGCCCTTAATTCGCTTAACAAGGATTCACGGGTGGTCAATCTGTTGAAATCAGAGCACTACATTTTGGCCACCGTGCTCGATCCTAGATTTAAAGCCTACCTTGGATCTCTCTTTCCGGCAGACACAGGTCTGCTGGGGTTGAAAGACCTGCTGGTGACAAAATTGTCAAGTCAAGCGGAACGCGACCTGTCAACATCTCCTCCTTCACATTCTCCCGCAACTGGGGGTGCGAGGAAAAGGCTCAGAATTCCGAGCCCATCCGCTGGCGGTGATGCAGGGCAGTCTGGAGCGACTGCTGATGCTGACATCTGGTCCGGACTGAAGGACCTGCCAACGATTACGGACATGTCGTCTACTGTCACTGCATATGATTCTCTCAACATTGATAGAATGGTGGAGGATTATATGAGTGACCGCATCCAAGTAGGCACGTCACACAGTCCGTACTTATACTGGCAGGAAAAAGAGGCAATTTGGAGGCCCTTGCACAAACTGGCTTTATTCTACCTAAGTTGCCCTCCCACAAGTGTGTACTCCGAAAGAGTGTTTAGTGCCGCCGCTCACCTTGTCAGCAATCGGCGTACGAGGTTACATCCAGAAAATGTGGAGAAGATGATGTTCATTAAAATGAATTATAATCAATTCCTCCGCGGAGACATTGACCAGCAGCAATTGCCTCCACAAAGTACACAGGGAGCTGAGATGGTGGATTCCAGTGGGGACGAATTGATAATCTGTGAGGAGGGGGATGTACACGGTGATATATCGGAGGGTGAAGATGAGGTGGACATCTTGCCTCTGTAGAGCCAGTTTGTGCAAGGAGAGATTAATTGCTTCTTTTTTGGGGGGGGTCCAAACCAACCCGTCATATCAGTCACAGTCGTGTGGCAGACCCTGTCACTGAAATGATGGGTTGGTTAAAGTGTGCATGTCCTGTTTTGTTTATACAACATAAGGGTGGGTGGGAGGGCCCAAGGATAATTCCATCTTGCACCTCTTTTTTCTTTTCTTTTTCTTTGCATCATGTGCTGATTGGGGAGGGTTTTTTGGAAGGGACATCCTGCGTGACACTGCAGTGCCACTCCTAGATGGGCCCGGTGTTTGTGTCGGCCACTAGGGTCGCTAATCTTACTCACACAGCTACCTCATTGCGCCTCTTTTTTTCTTTGCGTCATGTGCTGTTTGGGGAGGGTTTTTTGGAAGGGACATCCTGCGTGACACTGCAGTGCCACTCCTAGATGGGCCCGGTGTTTGTGTCGGCCACTAGGGTCGCTAATCTTACTCACACAGTCAGCTACCTCATTGCGCCTCTTTTTTTCTTTGCGTCATGTGCTGTTTGGGGAGGGTTTTTTGGAAGGGCCATCCTGCGTGACACTGCAGTGCCACTCCTAGATGGGCCCGGTGTTTGTGTCGGCCACTAGGGTCGCTAATCTTACTCACACAGCTACCTCATTGCGCCTCTTTTTTTCTTTGCGTCATGTGCTGTTTGGGGAGGGTTTTTTGGAAGGGCCATCCTGCGTGACACTGCAGTGCCACTCCTAGATGGGCCCGGTGTTTGTGTCGGCCACTAGGGTCGCTAATCTTACTCACACAGCTACCTCATTGCGCCTCTTTTTTTCTTTGCGTCATGTGCTGTTTGGGGAGGGTTTTTTGGAAGGGACATCCTGCGTGACACTGCAGTGCCACTCCTAGATGGGCCCGGTGTTTGTGTCGGCCACTAGGGTCGCTTATCTTACTCACACAGCGACCTCGGTGCAAATTTTAGAACTAAAAATAATATTGTGAGGTGTGAGGTATTCAGAATAGACTGAAAATGAGTGTAAATTATGGTTTTTGAGGTTAATAATACTTTGGGATCAAAATGACCCCCAAATTCTATGATTTAAGCTGTTTTTTAGTGTTTTTGGAAAAAAACACCCGAATCCAAAACACACCCGAATCCGACAAAAATAATTCAGTGAGGTTTTGCCAAAACGCGTTCGAACCCAAAACACGGCCGCGGAACCGAACCCAAAACCAAAACACAAAACCCGAAAAATTTCAGGCGCTCATCTCTAGACTCGTAGCCCCTTGCGACGGTGTGAAGAATCACCTCGTATGTAATATAAACTAAGATCAGTACCTGTCTAACTCTATACCTCCATATCAGTACCTCTAACTCTGTACCTCCATAACAGTACCTGTCTAACTCTATACCTCCATATCAGTACCAGTCTAACTCTGTACCTCCATATCAGTACCTGTCTAACTCTACACCTCCATATCAGTACCTGTCTAACTCTACTCCTCCATATCAGTACCTGTCTAACTCTGTACCTCCATATCAGTACCTGTCTAACTCTACACCTCCATATCAGTACCTCTAACTCTGTACCTCCATATCAGTACCTGTCTAACTCTATACCTCCATATCAGTACCTCTAACTCTGTACCTCCATATCAGTACCTGTCTAACTCTCTACCTCCATATCAGTACCTCTAACTCTGTACCTCCATATCAGTACCTGTCTAACTCTATACCTCCATATCAGTACCTCTAACTCTGTACCTCCATATCAGTACCTGTCTAACTCTATACCTCCATATCAGTACTTCTAACTCTGTACCTCCATATCAGTACCTCTAACTCTACACCTCCATATCAGTACCTGTCTAACTCTATACCTCCATATCAATACCTGTCTAACTCTATACCTCCATATCAGTACCTCTAACTCTGTACCTCCATATCAGTACCTGTCTAACTCTATACCTCCATATCAGTACCTCTAACTCTGTACCTCCATATCAGTACCTGTCTAACTCTATACCTCCATATCAGTACCTCTAACTCTGTACCTCCATATCAGTACCTGTCTAACTCTGTACCTCCATATCAGTACCTGTCTAACTCTATACCTCCATATCAGTACCTCTAACTCTGTACCTCCATATCAGTACCTCTAACTCTGTACCTCCATATCAGTACCTGTCTAACTCTGTACCTCCATATCAGTACCTGTGTAACTCTATACCTCCATATCAGTACCTGTCTAACTCTACACCTCCATATCAGTACCTGTCTAACTCTATACCTCCATATCAGTACCTGTCTAACTCTATACCTCCATATCAGTACCTGTCTAACTCTATACCTCCATATCAGTACCTGTCTAACTCTGTACCTCCATATCAGTACCTGTCTAACTTTATACCTCCATATCAGTACCTGTCTAACTCTATACCTCCATATCAGTACCTGTCTAACTCTACACCTCCATATCAGTACCTGTCTAACTTTATACCTCCATATCAGTACCTGTCTAACTCTATACCTCCATATCAGTACCTGTCTAACTCTATACCTCCATATCAGTACCTGTCTAACTCTACACCTCCATATCAGTACCTGTCTAACTTTATACCTCCATATCAGTACCTGTCTAACTCTATACCTCCATATCAGTACCTGTCTAACTCTATACCTCCATATCAGTACCTGTCTAACTCTACACCTCCATATCAGTACCTGTCTAACTCTATACCTCCATATCAGTACCTGTCTAACTTTATACCTCCATATCAGTACCTGTCTAACTCTATACCTCCATATCAGTACCTGTCTAACTCTATACCTCCATATCAGTACCTGTCTAACTCTGTACCTCCATATCAGTACCTGTCTAACTCTATACCTCCATATCAGTACCTGTCTAACTCTATACCTCCATATCAGTACCTGTCTAACTCTATACCTCCATATCAGTACCTCTAACTCTGTACCTCCATATCAGTACCTGTCTAACTTTATACCTCCATATCAGTACCTGTCTAACTTTATACCTCCATATCAGTACCTGTCTAACTCTATACCTCCATATCAGTACCTGTCTAACTCTATACCTCCATATCAGTACCTGTCTAACTCTACACCTCCATATCAGTACCTGTCTAACTTTATACCTCCATATCAGTACCTGTCTAACTCTACACCTCCATATCAGTACCTGTCTAACTTTATACCTCCATATCAGTACCTGTCTAACTCTTTACCTCCATATCAGTACCTGTCTAACTCTATACCTCCATATCAGTACCTGTCTAACTCTACACCTCCATATCAGTACCTGTCTAACTTTATACCTCCATATCAGTACCTGTCTAACTCTATACCTCCATATCAGTACCTGTCTAACTCTATACCTCCATATCAGTACCTGTCTAACTCTACACCTCCATATCAGTACCTGTCTAACTCTATACCTCCATATCAGTACCTGTCTAACTCTATACCTCCATATCAGTACCTGTCTAACTCTACACCTCCATATCAGTACCTGTCTAACTTTATACCTCCATATCAGTACCTGTCTAACTCTATACCTCCATATCAGTACCTGTCTAACTCTATACCTCCATATCAGTACCTACCTCCATATCAGTACCTGTCTAACTCTATACCTCCATATCAGTACCTGTCTAACTCTATACCTCTATGGGCCTAATTCAGAGTTGCAGCAGCAAATTTGTTAGAAGATGGGCAAAACCATGGGGGGTCATTCCGAGTTGATCGCTCGCTAGCTACTTTTTGCAGCGCTGCGATCAGATAGTCGCCGCCTATGGGGGAGTGTATTTTTGCTTTGCAAGTGTGCGAACGCTTTTACAGCCGAGCGGTAGAAAAACGGTTTGTGCAGTCTCTGAGCTGCCCAGGACTTACTCAGCCACTGCGATCACTTCAGCCTGTCTGGTCCCGGAATTAACGTCAGGAACCCTCCCTGCAAACTCCTGGACACGCCTGCGGTTTTCCAACCACTCTCTGAAAACGGTCAGTTGACACCCATAAACGCCCTCTTCCTGTCAATCTCCTTGCGATCGGCTGTGCAAATGGATTCTTTGGTAAATCCATCGCTCAGCAACGATCGGCTTTGTACCCATACAATGCGCCTGCGCAGTGCGGTGCATACGCAAGCGCAGTTTTGCAGAATTTTGACCTGATCGCACCGCAGCGAAAAAAAATAGCGTGCGATCAGGTTGGAATGACCCCCGCATGTGCACTGCAGGGGGGGCAGATGTAACATGTGCACTGCAGGTGGGGCAGATGTAACATGTGCAGAGAGAGTTAGATTTGGGTGGGGTGTGTTCAAACTGAAATCTAAATTGCAGTGTAAAAATAAAGCAGCCAGTATTTACCCTCGCAGTGGAAGAGTAAGTCCTGGTCTGTGCAGAGACTGCCCAAACTTCTGTTTGTGCAGCTCTCCTGCACATGCGATCTCACCCCTGCACAGCGATTTCCCCCTCCCCCTGTAGGCGGTGACTACCTGATCGGAGGGATGCAAAAAACGCACCCTAGCGATTAGGTCTGAATTACCCCCATGGTTTTGCCCAACTGCTAACAAATTTGCTGCTGCGATCAACTCTGAATTACCCCCTATATCAGTACCTGTCTATCCCACATTAGCTTCTGCCCCATCTTGTGGGACAATGTTATAAGTGCCTCCCTGTCACCTGTTTGGGATCACCGTGTTCTCCCTGGAAGGCAGCAGCCATCGTATTTTCATAATATACTGTGGGAATTCTCCCCGCATCATTACTAGTCTGTTCTGGTACACAGTTCTTCTTAACACATAAATATGTAAATCTCAGGAACCTCCTTTTGATTCTCAATCTCTTTCAGCCACTCAACATAAGCGACCCCTTATACATTCACTTTAACCCAGTGGTTCCCAAACTTTTTTAAATGAAGGCGCCCTAGAGTTTCAGGTGCCCTAGAGTATCAGCCCTAGAGTTTCAGGTGCCCTAGAGTATCAGTCCTAGAGTTTCAGGTGCCCTAGAGTATCAGCCCTAGAGTTTCAGGTGACCTAGAGTATCAGCCCTAGAGTTTCAGGTGCCCTAGAGTATCAGTCCTAGAGTTTCAGGTGCCCTAGAGTATCAGCCCTAGAGTTTCAGGTGACCTAGAGTATCAGCCCTAGAGTTTCAGGTGCCCTAGAGTATCAGCCCTAGAGTTTCCGGTGCCCTAGAGTATCAGCCCTAGAGTTTCAGGTGCCCTAGAGTATCAGGTGCCCTAGAGTATCAGGTGCCCTAGAGTATCAGCCCTAGAGTATCAGGTGCCCTAGAGTATCAGCCCTAGAGTTTCAGGTGTACTAGAGTATCAGCCCTATAGCATCAGCCCTGGAGTATCAGCCCTAGAGTATCAGCTGCCCTAGAGTATGTATCAGCCCTAGAGTTTCAGGTGCCCTAGAGTATCAGCCCTAGAGTTTCAGGTGCCCTAGAGTATCAGCCCTAGAGTTTCAGGTGCCCTAGAGTATCAGCCCTAGAGTTTCAGGTGCCCTAGAGTATCAGCCCTAGAGTATCAGTCCTAGAGTTTCAGATGCCCTAGAGTATCAGGTGTCCTAGAGTATCAGCCCTAGAGTTTCAGATGCCCTAGAGTATCAGGTGCCCTAGAGTATCAGCCCTAGAGTATCAGGTGCCTTAGAGTATCAGCCCTAGAGTATCAGACCTAGAGTTTCAGATGCCCTAGAGTATCAGTCCTAGAGTATCAGGTGTCCTAGAGTATCAGCCCTAGAGTTTCAGATGCCCTAGAGTATCAGGTTCCCTAGAGTATCAGCCCTAGAGTTTCAGGTGCCCTAGAGTATCAGCCCTAGAGTATCAGACCTAGAGTTTCAGATGCCCTAGAGTATCAGTCCTAGAGTATCAGGTGTCCTAGAGTATCAGCCCTAGAGTTTCAGATGCCCTAGAGTATCAGCCCTAGAGTATCAGATGCACTAGCGTATCAGTCCTAGAGTTTCAGATGCCCTAGAGTATCAGGTACCCTAGAGTATCAGGTTCCCTAGAGTATCAGTCCTAGAGTTTCAGATGCCCTAGAGTATCAGGTTCCCTAGAGTATCAGCCCTAGAGTTTCAGGTGCCCTAGAGTATCAGGTGCTGTGGCCGGAGAGCTCGCATGGCAGCCGTGGCACTAAGAAGTTAACCTTCATCTGCCAGGCGCCATTTTAAATGGGCGCTAGGTGCCATTTTAAAAAGGAACAATTGTCTCTAGGCACCATGCACTATACATGACTAAATGTCTGTTTAATAATGTGTCTTAATATGTTATATCGCTGCGCAGTGCGCAGTTGGAGAATAAAGGATTGCGCAGTTATTGAACTGCATGGACAGGGCACTTATGAGAAAAGTACAGGTATGAGTTATTTTGTTTCTAACAGGCTTTGACAATTGTTCTTCAGAACCTGGTACACAGCAAGTCATATGTTAATTGTCCTGGCTCCAGCAGGGGATAGGGGTCGATTAGCTGGCCTTTTGGTGGGCAAACATTTTCATTCAGATACAAACGAAGGTTTGGAAAGAAGACTGTTTGTGCTTTCAGCATCTCCTGATGTGTGATAAGCCAAAACTGGTTTTACATGGAGATGTGAAAGACAAAAGTGGCTGCTAAATCAGATTGTGTTTTACGAATGCAAACCAGTGGGTTTCGTGTAACAACAATTAATATTTCCTAGGCTGCATTATGTAGGATGCAGATTTATGTTTGAAATGACAAGAACGTTGTCTGTGTGAAATTCAAGTTATATTTCCATTTGTGAGAGACAGGAACATGGTAATCAGATTATGTTTGGGAAAGCATGCTGGTTTGGTTCATGTATGAAAAGGAGCAGAACATTGTTTTATTTGATTCTTAACACTTTTGAAATATAACTTGTATTTATTTATATTTTGTGCGATAACCTGATTGGTTGGAGAAGACAGGGAGGGCTTAACCCCCTGTGGTACTGTGTGTAGAATTGAGATAAAAAGAGGAGGCCTGTGAGCCTCCAAGTGTGTTATACCATTTTCTTCTGCTGTAAACATCTGCTGTGTTGCTGTTGTACCTAGCAATAGGGAATAGTCTTTTTTAAGACTATTTGGGCAAATAAACATCATCTGCCTCAAGACGACCGCTTCATCTTGTGACCTGCAGGGTTAGGCGAAACCTAGCTCCGTCTCCGGCTGTCCAGGGTGTACCCAGCGCCTCCAAGCTCCGCCTCCAGCCAGCTACCGGGTAGAGGTTTAGTCAAGCGACTAGTGGGGATTCGTCAACACCACACAGGTGTGGTAAGACAACGTGTCGACGCATACAGAGCAGAACCATGGTTCCAGATGCCACGGCTATCAGGAGTCTAGTGGTGGCAGCGTAGAACCAGCCCACTGTGCAGTGGGTGGAGTCAGTAACAGGCGGTTACTGACGGTAAGCGGGAATCCCCTATGTGGCCAGGTCCAGTGTGACGTAAAATTCCATTCTGTGACTGGGGAAGGGAAGCGAAGCGGTGAGGGCTCTCGTACGGGACCGTCTGGTCACAGGTGCCCTAGAGTATCAGCCCTAGAGTATCAGCCCTAGAGTTTCAGGTGCCCTAGAGTATCAACCCTAGAGTTTCAGGTGCCCTAAAATATCAGCCCTAGAGTATCAGCCCTAGAGTTTCAGGTGCCCTAGAGTATCAGGTGACCTAGGGTATAAGCCCTAGAGTATCAAATGCCCTAGAGTATCAGCCCTAGAGTATCAGATGCCCTAGAGTATCAGATGCCCTAGAGTATCAGCTTTAGTGTATCAGCTCTAGAGTATCAGGTGCCCTAGAGTATCAGATGTCTTATAGGCCCTACACACTTGGCGATATTCTGAAAGATATGAACGATCTCGTTCATAAATGAACGAGAACTCGTTCATATCTTTCAGTGTGGAGACTTAAGCGATGAACGATGCGCGTCCCCGCGCTCGTTCATCGCTGGTCTCCCGTCGGCTGTGCATGCAGGCCAATATGGACGATCTCGTCCATATTTGCCTGCACTTCAATGCAGCCGCGTGACGGGGGGAGTGAAGAAACTTCACTCCCCCCGTCACTGCCCCCCCGCCGCCGGGTCGCTCGTCGGCCGTATCGGCCGTCGGGCACCTCGGCGGCACATCGCCAAGTGAGTAGGGCCCATTAGAGTATCAGGTGCCCTAGAGTATCAACCCTAGAATATCAGATGTCCTAGAGAATCAGCCCTAGAGTATCAGATGTCCTAGAGTATCAGGTGCCCTAGAGTATCAGCCCTAGAGCATCAGCCCTGCAGTATCAGTCCTGGAGTATCAGCCCTAGAGTATTATCATTTTTGTCACAATACTTCCAGGCCAAAAGTTTGAGATATTCTGCAAAAATTATTAAATGAAGTCATTGTGCTTATATGTCCTCCTTAGGGTCAGTTATATGGTGGAGAACAAGGCTGTGATTCTGTTTATTCACATTAAAGACACAGCCCTTTCTTGGTTCCTGTCCTACCTATCTAATCGCTCCTTCAGTGTCTGTTTCTATGATTCCACCTCCTCTTTTCTACCTCTTTCAGTTGGAGCACCGCAAGGCTCAGTCTTAGGTCCTCTGCTTTTCTCTATCTATACATCATCTCTTGGAAAACTAATCAGCTCTTTTGGAATTCAGAATCATCTGTACGCAGATGATACTCAAATCTATCTATCCTCTGCTGATTTGTCACCATCTGTACTGGGCCGTGTCACTGAATGTCTTTCTGCCAGTTCATCTTGGATGTCATCTCGCCACCTCAAACTCAACATTTCCAAAACAGAGTTACTTATATTTCCACCGGCCAATAGTAGTTACCAACCTGATATCTCTATCACTGCTGAGAACTCGGCAATCATCCCGACCCCACAAGCTCGCTGCCTAGGTGTCATACTTGACTCTGATCTGTCCTTTGTTCCCAACATTCAATGTCTCAAAATCATGTTACATGCATCTAAAAAAACATATCCAAAATACGACAATATCTTACACAAGACACTGCTAAAACTCTAATCCACGCTCTCATTATCTCCCGCATTGATTATTGCAATAGTCTCCTAACTGATAAAAACAACAAAGAAACAAAACCACAGCGCGCGTCAGCATAGATTGTAATTCCTCTTGTTTGTGGCAACTATTGAAAGTTTCTTTGTTGGTTTTGTTTCTTTGTTGTTTTTATCTGATTGTATGTGGGCTAGGTGAGCTCTGAAACAAAATCTAGCTGCAGTCTTCGGCTGGCGCAGGTGGAGAACTATTTTTTCTGTAAGTCTCCTAACTGGTTCTTCCCAAAACGAGACTCTCACCACTACAATCCATTCTGAATGCAGCTACGAGGCTAATCTTCCTTGCTAGACGTTCATCGTCTGCAGATCCGCTCTGTCAGTCCCTCCATTGGTTACCGGTATTCTACCGTATTCAATATAAAATACTTTTACTCACATACAGGGCTATTAACCAAACTGCACCATCATACATCTCCTCACTCATCTCAAAATATCTCCCTACCAGATCTCTTCGCTCTTCACAAGATCTGTGTCTCACATCCACACTCATTACTCGCTCCCACTCACGAATACAGGACTTTCATCGGGCTGCACCCACTCTGTGGAATGCCCTACCACACACAATAAGACTCTCCTCTAGTCTCCAGACCTTCAAGCGTTCCCTGAAAACTCACTTCTTCAGGCAAGCGTATCAAATTCCAGAACCGCCCACATAACCTTCATAAACCTTCCTATCAAATTGCATCCACCCTGCACAGTCCACACATATCCTCACACGTCTTCTCATCCTTCCTCTAGACCCCGGTTCATCATTGCTGTGTGACCATATCATACAGCCCACCAAGAACCTTTTCAATCTGGTGGACAACTATGCAATAGATAGCACCTATCCTTGTATATCCAAGCTTATTTCCCTATAGAGTGTGAGTTTGCGAGCAGGGCCCTCCTACCTCTATGACTGTTTGTTATTACCCAGTTTTGTTATATCATTGTTTTGTTATATCATTGTTCTTTCCAATTGTAAAGCGGAACGGAATTTGCTGCGCTATATAAGAAACTGTTAATAAATAAATAATACATTTATGATTAGCAGCCACCAGCGACGGTTTTGCCTATTACATGGACCATAAATAATTTGATTTGGTCCTGGACCACCCATGGCACCCCTGTAAGTGCCCCTCGCCACCCCAGGGTGCTACAGCAACCAGTCTGGGAATCTCTGCTTTAATCTGACACATTTCCAACTCACCACGCAGAAAGCCAACGTAGGTGTTTATAGTTCTGGGTTATTGACATGTCCTGTTTTATGCAATCTGTGTTTATTAAAGCAACCAGCAAAGGACAGTGACAGTCTGTCCGAGGAGAGATTATGGCAGAGAAAACCAATGGAAACAGGGACAGAAGTCACAATCTCCAAGAGTTCTCTATAACAAACCAGGGGACCATCCAAATGTATAGGCACAGTGGGCAGCTAGGAGGGGGATCCGGAGAGCAGTAGAAGGGGTCTTAGGGGTCGCCGGCACTGGGAGAGAAGGGTCACTAAGAGCGGCATTTATCTGATTTATATTTATCAGTATCTGTAAATCGCAGCCAGTCCTGCCATGCTGTAATAAAGGCTGAATTTTTAAGTAAAACAAAAGAGGTTACTAACGCTTCTAGAACAGACAAGTACATCTACATACTAAATGGGGAAAAAATAAGATTTTAAACCTACCGGTAAATCTTTTTCTCGTAGTCCGTAGAGGATGCTGGGGACTCCGTAAGGACCATGGGGATAGACGGGCTCCGCAGGAGACATGGGCACTTTAAGAAAGACTTTAGGTCTGGGTGTGCACTGGCTCCTCCCTCTATGCCACTCCTCCAGACCTCAGTTAGAGAAACTGTGCCCAGAGGAGACGGACAGTACGAGGAAAGGATTTTTGTTAATCCAATGGCAAGATTCATACCAGCCCACACCAATCACACCGTATAACTTGTGATATACTAACCAGTTAACAATATGAAACAAAACCAGTATCAGTCCAAGACCGATGAAAACTATAACATAACCCTTATGTAAGCAAAACTATATACAAGTCTTGCAGAAGTAGTCCGCACTTGGGACGGGCGCCCAGCATCCTCTACGGACTACGAGAAAAAGATTTACCGGTAGGTTTAAAATCTTATTTTCTCTTAGGTCCTAAAGGATGCTGGGGACTCCGTAAGGACCATGGGGATTATACCAAAACTCCTAAACGGGCGGGAGAGTGCGGATAACTCTGCAGCACCGATTGAGCAAACAGGAGGTCCTCCTCAGCCAGGGTATCAAACTTATAGAACTTTGCAAAGGTGTTTGAACCCGACCAAGTAGCAGCTCGGCACAGCTGTAGTGCCGAGACCCCTCGGGCAGCCGCCCAAGACGAGCCCACCTTCCTAGTGGAATGGGCCTTGACCGATTTCGGTAACGGCAATCCAACCGTAGAATGCGCCTGCTGAATCGTGTTACAGATCCAGCGAGCAATAGTCTGCTTTGAAGCAGGGGCGCCAACCTTGTTGGCTGCATATAAGACAAACAGAGCTTCTGTTTTTCTGACTCTAGCCGTTCTGGCCACGTAAATTTTCAAAGCCCTGACTACATCAAGGGACTCGGAATCCTCCAAGTCTCGCGTAGCCACAGGCACCACAATAGGTTGGTTCATATGAAAAGATGACACCACCTTAGGCAAGAATTGAGGACGGGTCCTCAATTCCACTCTATCCATATGGAAAACCAGATAGGGGCTTTTATGAGACAAAGCCGCCAATTCCGACACTCGCCTAGCCGACGCTAAGGCTAATAACATGACCACCTTCCAAGTGAGATATTTTAACTCCACCGTTTGAAGTGGTTCAAACCAGTGCGACTTAAGGAAACTCAACACCACGTTAAGGTCCCAAGGCGCCACCGGAGGTATAAAAGGAGGCTAAATATGCAGCACTCCCTTCACAAAAGTCTGTACTTCTGGGAGAGAAGCCAATTCTTTTTGAAAGAAAATGGATAAGGCTGAAATCTGAACCTTAATGGAGCCTAATTTTAGGCCCAAATTCACTCCAGTCCGTAGGAAGTGAAGGAAACGGCCCAGATGGAATTCTTCCGTAGGAGCATTCCTGGCCTCACACCAAGAAATATATTTTCACCATATACGGTGATAATGTTTAGCTGTCACGTCCTTCCTAGCCTTTATCAGCGTAGGAATGACCTCATCCGGAATGCCTTTTTCCGCTAGGATCCTGCGTTCAACCGCCATGCCGTCAAACGCAGCCGCGGTAAGTCTTGGAACAGACAGGACCCCTGTTGCAACAGGTCCTGTCGTAGAGGCATAGGCCACGGATCTTCTGTGAGCATTTCCAGCAGATCCGGATACCAGGTCCTTCGTGGCCAATCTGGAACGATGAGAATTGTTCTCACTCCTCTTTTCCTTATTATTCTCAACACCTTGGGTATGAGAGGAAGAGGAGGAAACACATAGACCGACCGGAACACCCACAGTGTCACTAGGGCGTCTACAGCTACCGCCTGAGGGTCTTTTGATCTGGCGCAATACCTCTGTAGCTTTTTGTTGAGGCGGGACGCCATCATGTCTATATGGGGCAGTCCCCACTGACTTGCAATCTGTGCGAAGACTTCCTGATAAAGTCCCCACTCTCCTGGATGCAGGTTGTGTCTGCTGAGGAAGTCTGCTTCCCAGTTGTCCACTCCCGGAATGAACACTGCTGACAGTGCGCTTACATGATTTTCTGCCCAGCGAAGAATCCTGGCGGCTTCTGCCATTGCCACTCTGCTCCTTGTGCCGCCTTGGCGGTTTACATGAGCTACTGCGGTGATGTTGTCTGACTGGATCAGAACTGGTCGGTCGCGCAGTAAGGTCTCTGCTTGACGTAGGGCGTTGTATATGGCCCTCAGTTCCAGGATGTTGATGTGAAGACAAGTCTCTTGACTGGACCAAAGACATTGGAAGTTTCTTCCCTGCGTGACTGCTCCCCAACCTCGGAGGCTCGCGTCCGTGGTCACCAGGATCCAGTCCTGAATGCCGAACCTGCGGCCTTCTAGAAGGTGAGCACTCTGCAGCCACCACAGGAGAGATACCCTGGCTCTGGGGGACAGGGTGATCAACCGATGCATTTGTAGATGCGACCCGGACCATTTGTCCAATAGGTCCCATTGGAAAGTCCTTGCATGGAACCTGCCGAAGGGAATGGCTTCGTATGATGCACTGACACCTGTTTTGGCTTCAATAAGTTCCTGCCTGACTATAGAGTCATGAGTTCCTGAGCTTTTTCTATCGGAAGATAAACCTTTTTCTGGTCTGTATCTAGAATCATGCCCAAGAAAGTTAGACGAGTCGTAGGAACCAACTGCGACTTCGGGATGTTGAGAATCCAGCCGTGTTGCTGTAACACCTTCAGTGAAAGTGACACGCTGTTCAGTAACTGCTCTCTTGATCTCGCTTTTATGAGGAGATCGTCCAAGTACGGGATAATTGTGACACCTTGCTTGTGCAGGAGCACCATCATTTCCACCATTACCTTGGTGAAAATCCTTGGGGCCGTGGAAAGCCCAAACGGCAATGTCTAAAATTGGTAATGACAATCCTGTACCGCAAATCTCAGGTACGCCTGATGAGGTGGACAAATGGGAACATGAAGGTATGCATCCTTTATGTCCAGAGATACCATAAAATCCCCCCCTTCCAGGCTGCCGATGACCGCTCTGAGCGATTCCATCTTGAACTTGAACCTCTTCAAGTATAGGTTCAGGGATTTTAAATTTAAAATGGGTCTGACCGAACCGTCCGGTTTCGGGACCACAAATAAGGTTGAGTAATATCCCCTCCCTTGTTGATACCTTGACCACCAACTGTTGAAGATACAATTTGTGAATTGCATTTAACACTATCTCCCTTTCCGGGGGAGAAGCTGGTAGGGCCGATTTGAAAAACCGGCGAGGAAGCACCTCTTCGAATTCCAGCTTGTAACCCTGGGAAACAATTTCTATTGCCCAGGGATCCACCTGTGAGTGAACCCAGATGTGGCTGAAAATTCGAAGACGTGCCCCCACTGGGACGGACTCCTGTAGATGAGCCCCATCGTCATGCGGTGGATTTTGTAGAGGCCAGGGAGGACTTCTGTTCCTGGGAACCAGCTGTGTTGTGCAGATTTTTTCCTCTGCCCTTACCTCTGGCAAGAAAGGACGCACCTCGTACCTTCTGCTTTCTTTGTGATCGAAAGGACTGCATTTGCTAATGTGGTGCTTTCTTAGGCTGTGAGTGAATATAAGGTAGAAAATTTGATTTACCCGCTGTAGCCGTGGAGACCAGGTCCGAGAGACCTTCCCCAAACAATTCCTCACCCTTGTAAGGTAAAACCTCCATATGCCTCTTTGAGTCGGCATCACCTGTCCATTGCCGGGTCCATAGGACTCGTCTAGCAGAAATGGACATCGTGTTGATTCTAGAACCCAGTAGACTAATGTCTCTTTGAGCATCTCTCATATATAAGACCGCGTCTTTTATATGCCCTAGGGTCAATAAAATGGTATCCTTATCTAGGGTCTCAATATCCGCTGATAAGGTATCTGTCCATGCTGATACCGCGCTACAAACCCAGGCCGACGCAATCGCCGGTCTGAGTAAGGTGCCAGAATGTGTGTAAATGGACTTCATGATAACCTCCTGCTTGCAGTCAGCAGGGTCCCTGAGGGTAGCCATATCTTGGGATGGCAGCGCTACCTTTTTGGATAAGCGTGTTAATGCCTTATCCACCTTAGGGGAGGATTCCCACCGTATCCTGTCCGTTGGCGGGAAAGGATACGCCATAAGAATCCTTTTGGGAATCTGCAGTTTTTTGTCTGGAGATTCCCAAACTTTTTCACATAATTCATTCAACTCATGTGAGGGGGGAACGGTTACCTCAGGTTTTTTCCCCTTATACATGTGTACCCTCGTGTCAGGGACAGGGGGTTCCTCTGTGATATGCAAAACATCTTTTATTGCAATGATCATATATCGAATACATTTAGCCACTTTTTGCAGTAATTTTGCATCATCGTAGTCGACACTGGAGTCAGAATCCGTGTCGGTATCTGTGTCTACAATTTGGGATAGTGGGCGCTTTGGAGACCCCGAAGGTCCCTGCGACATAGGGACAGACATGGGTTGACTCCCTGGCTGTTCCCTAGCTTCAGCTTTGTCTAATCTTTTGTGTAATAAATTTACATTAGCAATTAAAACCTTCCACATATCCATCCAGTCAGGTGTCGGCGTTGTCGACGGAAACACCACACTCATTCTCTCCTCCTCCTCCCCCTGAAAGCCTTCTACCTCAGACATGTCGACACACGCGTACCGACACACCACACACTCAGGGAATCCTCTTATCTGAAGACAGTTCCCCCACAAGGCACTTTGGAGAGACAGAGAGAGAGTATGCCAGCACACACCCCAGCGCTATATGTCCCAGGAAAAAACACTATATAAATATATGTTTACCCAGTAGCGCTGGTTGTACATGTATAATTGCGACAAATTATGTGCCCCCCCCCCTTCTTCAAAACCCTCTTTCACCGTGGATAAGCAGGGGAGAGTCCGGGGAGCTTCCTCTCAGCGCTGTGCTGTGGAGAAAATGGCGCTGGTGAGTGCTGAGGGAGAAGCCCCGCCCCCTCGGCGGCGGGCTTCTGTCCCGCTCAAATATACTGAAACTGGCGGGGGCTCATCATATATACAGTGCCCAACTGTATATATGTCTACTTTTGCCAGAAAAGAGGTTTATATGCTGCCCAGGGTGCCCCCCCCTGCGCCCTGCACCCTTACAGTGACTGCCGTGTGTGAGGTGTATGGGAGCAATGGCGCACAGCTTCACCGCTGTGCGTTACCTCAGTGAAGATCATGAAGTCTTCTGCCGCCTTTGAAGTCTTCTTTTCTTCTCATACTCACCCGGCTTCTATCTTCCGGCTCTGTAAGGAGGACGGCGGCGCGGCTCTGGGACGGACGGCGAGGGTGAGACCTGCGTACCGATCCCTCTGGAGCTAATGGTGTCCAGTAGCCTAAGAAGCAGAGCCTTGAAACTCACAGAAGTAGGGCTGCTTCTCTCCCCTCAGTCCCTCGATGCAGGGAGTCTGTTGCCAGCAGGCTCCCTGAAAATAAAAAAACCTAACAAAATACTTTCTGACAGGAAACTCAGGAGAGCTCCCTGTAATGCACCCAGTCTCCTCTGAGGTCTGGAGGAGGGGCATAGAGGGAGGAGCCAGTGCACACCCATACCTAAAGTCTTTCTTAAAGTGCCCATGTCTCCTGCGGAGCCCGTCTATCCCCATGGTCCTTACGGAGTCCCCAGCATCCTCTAGGACGTAAGAGAAATGAGGGGATTATGTACTGGAAAAAGATTTAAGTGTCTACATAGATAACTAACTACAGCATAGCACCATACTACAAAAGGGATATCATGGAACTAGAAAAGGTTCAGAGACAGGTGACCAAATTGATTAAGGGGATGGAGACGCTAGAATAAGTGGAAAGGCTTGCTAGGCTAGGCATGTTTACACTGGAAAAAAGGAGATTAAGGGGGACATGATTAACATGTACAAATATATAAGGGGTCAATACACAGAGATAGCGGGGATTTGTTTTTGGTAAGATCTTCACAAAGGACACGTGGACACCAGATTAGGTTGGAGGAGATTTCACACACAGAGAAGGAAAGGTTTCTTCACAGTAAGGACGATACGTATTTGGATTTCCCTGCCTGAGAGAGTAGTAATGGCGGACTCGGTCATTACATTTAAGAATGGGCTAGATAAATTCCATATGGAGAAGGATATACAGGATTATGGTGGATAAATCATGTACTATAGTATTAAAACATAAAATAAAATAAACAAAGGAGTATTTTAGTTTACGGTTAAACATTCACCACAGTTAAAATTAGTTGGAAAATATTAGTGTAGGAGATCACTAACAGGTTGAACTCGGTGGACAAATTGTCTTTTCTCAACCTCAGAAACTATGGAGGTCATTCCGAGTTGTTCGCTCGCAAGCGGATTTTAGCAGATTTGCTCATGCTAAGCCGCCGCCTACTGGGAGTGAATCTTAGCATCTTAAAATTGCGAACGATGTATTCGCAATATTGCGATTACACACCTCGTAGCAGTTTCTGAGTAGCTTCAGACTTACTCGGCATCTGCGATCAGTTCAGTGCTTGTCGTTCCTGGTTTGACGTCACAAACACACCCAGCGTTCGCCCAGACACTCCCCCGTTTCTCCGGCCACTCCTGCGTTTTTTCCGGAAACGGTAGCGTTTTTTCCCACACGCCCATAAAACGGCCTGTTTCCGCCCAGTAACACCCATTTCCTGTCAATCACATTACGATCGCCAGAACGATGAAAAAGCCGTGAGTAAAATTCCTAACTGCATAGCAAATTTACTTGGCGCAGTCGCAGTGCGAACATTGCGCATGCGCATTAAGCGGAAAATCGCTGCGATGCGAAGATTTTTACCGAGCGAACAACTCGGAATGAGGGCCAATGTTACTGTGTTACTATGGGTCAGATGTACTAAGCCTTTGAGAAAGCAATAGAGAGACTATTGCTAATAATCTGAAAAGTTGCTATGGGCAACACCACCACTTTTAATATTTTAAAGCTTTAGGGGCCCTAAGTCTCCCACTGTCATATAAAAATCAATCCTCCTGAACCGCTGAGCGATGGAACGCGGAGAGGGGGTCTCCATAGATCGTCGGCTCTGGCTGCTTTCATTAGATGTCTGAGGCTGAGCAGAGGCTTTTTAAACGTAAACGGTTAAATCCATCATGTTTAAAGGCCATAACTCAGGGGTAAAATGGAGCTGAAACCCAGCATCCGGGAACATTGCCATCAAATAAGACGCACGTGGTGCCCGCCACAATGCCAACAAAGAGCTGGGAGAACTGGATGCACCTGCACCATCTAGAGAGTATTCTGTACTGTGTCTTCAGTACAAGTACAGATCTACAGCCGGCCTGGGTACATTGGAATAGCCAACAAACACTCTTCCTCATTTAGCTACATTTTTAGTTCCCTATTCTACGCCAAAGGGAACAAGAAAGCCATCCAAACAGAACTGGCCTCATTTCTAGGTCATATGTCTAGTGGAATCTATCACCAAACAGAGAGACTTAAAGGGAGGAGGTGACCGTCGTAGCGAGCGACGATGAGGAAAATGAGGAAATCTCAGATGGAAATAAATCCAGAATGAATGAGGAGGGAGGCTAAGAGTGCAGTGGAGGTACACAAAGGATTGTCCTCACTCCATCTGATTCCACCAACTGGCTGAGCCGGAACACGCCATTAGGGGACTGAGCTGTAAGACGCTTTGGAAGAAGTCCTGGAGGGAAGTCTGGGTTGGACACTAGGGGAATGACTGGGAAGTTGTTTAATTTTTTTTCCAGAATAGCAATGTCGGGTCAAGCATGGGAGGTTGGGTTCTATGGAGCTTGGGTAACCATGGAAGTACATAGGTTGGAACATGTGCAGACTCTCCTTCAGTAAGTGGCCATTGTTTGAGGGAAGGCACGCTGGACATCAACAACACATGCCAAATGTTCTGAGTGTTAGTAACTCATAAAGTAGGCATTTAGGAAGGGGGTGACTGAGGGGTCCTTCAATTATGGGGATTGTTTCCACATTTGCTGCTAATCTGGTTCTGATATCTGTGCAATGCAAGCTGTTCCTGCTAGTAGAGGTGTACATGGCGGGTGTATGTGAGGAGAGGACAGGTGAGCAGGCAGGTGTGCGTTGTATATAATAGCTGTGGTGTGTGTGACTAGAGGGATATGTGAGATACATATCAGTTTTCATGTGTAGCAGAAGAGGGCTGACAGGAGGGGAACACCCGCATGGAACCACTAGATGGTTTGAAACTTTTCATACAGATGTTTGGGGTTCTGCACATGTGCAGAATGAGTCTTGCGATGTCGCTCACAGCCCCCACGATTGGCATGCTGCAGCATTTGGGGGCGGCACCGCTCTTCCAAACAGGAGCGTGTTTCCCCCATTTTGAAGACGTGGCGGGTCCAGGGTTTGCGACTTACTGGACCGGGTGTCCTGATCCGATGGCCACCCTCTGGCTGGCTGGTGCCTAAATCCATCGGGAATCGTCAATGGATGAAATGGTTGCTATGGTGATCCGAGGCTGCAATCCTCAGACGCAGCACTGGGAACCTCGCTAATGCTCACATGAGGCGTCTATCTCCTACAGGAGACTGCATTGGAAATGGAATGACACGGAATTGCACAGCCCCTTCCTTACACACAAGAATCAGGTCTGAAGTTACAAGATCGCACTCATTCAGTCACGGGTCACGAATACCCTACCTTGTACCTAGTTGTTTCATTATATCACCTGAGATCAGACAATAGTTTGCCATTAGACGACCAGACGTCCTTGTGCCGGATTCCTGACATAACTGCCTGGCTACGTTTATTACACAACAGTGTTAATACTAAACTTTAATTGCCAGACACTAAAAACTGAAAACAATACAGAACATGGGGGCCCATATTTACACACCGAGACTACAACAATGAAATATTCTGTATCTATCTGTGAAAGCCATAACTGGCGCCAATAACTCCAACTTGATTGGTCCTGATTTTATAACTTTCTGGATGCACATCAAGTAACTACAGATCGTTCTGATGGAAACACCATGCCCCGGACTGGATTCTAGAACAAAGTTAAAACAGCAAAAGTCATATACATTTAGTTTTTGTTTTAAGAAGGTAGCGGTATGTGCTGTACTCTCCCATAGCAACCAGTCTGAGCACTAGATGAATCTGACGCTACATGTTACAGCACAATACACCATGTACGTCAACAAGCAGTGTTGTTACACACGTCATACTTGCCTAGTCTCCAGTAATGTCCAGGAGGCTTATAAATCTCAGAGGGCTCTCCTGGACTACCCTGTATAGCACACCATCCTACCAAACATGGCCCGATCTTCTTGTGTAGGGTACAGGGGTGTGATGATGCTTTTTGCTGCAAACTGCATCCTCGTGACCCCACTCCACTTGTGATGAAGTGAATTGTGTCTTCATCCCCCCCAACAGTAGTGTTACACTTAGAGACAGAGGCTTAATCATCATGTACTCTTCTCAGATGCGGCTCTCTGTCTCTCAGTGTGGAAGTTGGGGTCTGACTGTGGAGCTGTGATTGCTTTATATACTGGTCTGTGGAATGCATAGGTTGCTCGTCATTCTTTTTGACTATTCTGATTGTCATTCCTCTTGACCTCGGATTGTGTTTGATCACTCTGCCTGCCGATACCCAGATGTAGATTGTTTATTGATTGCTTTCTCTTGCCACTTGCCCTGAATAATGAATGTCCTAAAGGTATAGAGCAATGGCAAACATGAAGGTATGAGATACTACTGACCATGAAGCTATGAAACACAGACAAACAGAAAAGTATGAGACCTGGTTGATCATGAAAGTATGAGACACAGCTGGCTATGAAGGTATGAGACACAGCTGGTCATGAAGATATGAGTTGCAGCCTATCACAAAGGTATTCATGAAGGCATAAGAAACAGCTGATCATGAAGGTATTCATGAAGGTATGAGACACAGCTGGTCATGAAGATATGAAACACAGCTGGTCATGAAGGTATTAAACACTGTTGGTCATCGAAGCATGAAATATAGCTGGTCATGAAGGTATGTGAGACTGCTCATCATGAAGGTATGAGTACTGCTGATCATGAAGTCTTAATACACTGCTGGTCATGAAGGCTTAACACCCTGCTGGTCATGAAGGTATGAGAAACCATGAAGGTATGAGACGCTACTGGTCATGAAGGCTTGAGACACTGTTGGTCATGAAGGTATGGCACACAGCTGGACATGAATGTATGAAACATTGAGGTCCTGAAGGTATGAGACACTGCTGGTCGTGAAGGTGTAAAACATTGCTTGTCATGAAGGTATGATAAACAGCTTGCCATGAAGGTTATGAGTCACAGCTAATCATGAAGGCATGGGACACTACTGGTCATGAAGGTATGAGATGCACCCAGTTATGAAGGTAATCATGAAGGCATAAGACACAACTGGTCATGTAGGTATGAGGACAGCAGTTCATGAAGGTATTCATGAGCATATGAGACACAGGTGGCCATGAAGATATGAAACACTCCTGGTCATGAAGGTATGAGACACTACTGGTCATGAAGGTATGAGACACAGCTGATTATGAAGGTATGAGACACAGCTGTTCATGAAAGTATGAGACCCTGCTGGTCATGAAGGCATGAAACACAGCTAGTCCTGTTTCAGATGCAGTCTCAACTTCAATGGTATCGCAACCGACCGGTTATCAGCAGACTGTGCATTCGCCTTGGCCACAGTGCACATGTGCCAAGGTACCTTTGCGATGCCGCTCACGGTGAGGAATCAGTAGCAGACTGTCTGACAGGAAGAGGCCATTTGGGGGAGGTAATGGTGAGTGTCTGCAAAAACGCTGGCACGTTGTGTCCGTTTTTGCGGCATTTATTGGTGTGTGACTGCAATCTTGTAAGCATAAAACATGGGGCCAGCGTCATAGCTCCCGCGGCTATCCTGAATCAATGTTCCTCGCATCTGTGATGCAGTTGCAATGGAGTGCGCAGTTGCTGAGCATGTTGCTATTGTTCCGCTGGGTGTCTCCATGCGCTTATGTGTGTCTGCTACACTTGCGATGCCTCACAGTTCCACCACTAAAAAAGATGCTGCATCTGCATTGTGACTGCATCTGAATCAGGCGCACTATGCCATCCAGCTCTGTACCATGCCATGGTTTCTGAGCTGACTTGCAACAATGAGGCCTAGTGGCTTCTCTCTGGCAGGGTCTCCATGAGAGAATTAGAGATGAGGAAGCCTCCACAGAACTGCCTACTTCCTTGGGTGAGTTACTTTCTCTCTGTAACACAGTGGATCTATGCTTCAGGGAACAGTACCTAGAACGGGATTCTACTTCATCTTCTGATCACCAGATCTACTGATGAGCCCGTGGAGGTGGGTCGCTGTAACAGCTAGAAAGGGAAAATTGTCTAAACAACTATCGTTGTCTGTTTTGTGGAGCTCAGGTCACATGAGAATCTGGAAATTGCAAACCCTAGACAGAAGAGGAGAAGCTATTCTGGGTCCTGTCTATAATTCTCCGTCACTGAAGTCCTCCACCTGGGAGTCCTCTGAGCATTCTGCATAACTGAACTCAGGAGCAGCAGGGAATTTTATCAGTGCTCCACTTGCTAAGGAACTAGTTATAAATGTAATCCATTTGTCGCAACCTGGCTATAATATAAATCCCATCATACAGGGTTTACCACGGCTTCAATGACACCCTTCAAATCTGGATTGCAAGAAAGGGCAAGTACTATCTTGGGGTTCTGCTTGTCTGGTTTCTCAAGAAGGTTATACCCTGTAACAGAGCTACTGTCATACCTCTGTAGCATCCGCCGTATGAGCAGAGACACATTCTCCTCAGTGGCCATCATACTGCCTCAGGTGGGGCAGGGGAGGTCACCCTGGGGCCCCCTACAAGGGGCGGACTGGCCCAGAGGTTGCTGAGATCAGGTACCCAATGCAACCTGTTCCCTGCTGGGATCTGCCGCGGCTCTGGGTACTGTATACACAGTGCATACAGCGCAGAGCGGCTCCAGGTCCTCTCATCGGCGTCACATGACCCATCACGTCTTAGATGGTAATGATGGGACCAGGAGCCGCTTTGCATTGTGGGGCTAATTCAGATTAGAAGCAGCAGTATCAGCGCTGTATGGTAATGCAGCAGGAGGCGTCTATCACAAGCAAACATCTTCCGCTGCATTAGTGATCTGACCGGCGTCTTAAGACGCAGAATCGGATCGCTCAATCACCATCGGGCGGCTTACGGCACCTATAGGTATGTGCAAGCCACCCGTCGCGGAGGCCAGTTTTTGGGAATGCAGCCTCATAAGTAGCACACAAAGTGTCTGCGCTCAGTCTCCCTGGTGACAGGTGTACTTCTCAATGAATAATGAACCTCTAAATTATTTGATCGCTGGTTAGTAAACGCTGCCATATTCCCACAGGCCACATGTCTAAATACTGAATATTGAACCTGAACTTTAATAAGTTCTTCCTGCGCCATCAATCCTGTATCTTTTATTAGTTTCTTTTTTTATACTTTTTTGTTGTTGTGTGTCTGTGTGTTATGTAAGATTCTACTTATAGGTGATAATGAAACCAGGCAATCAGGCCCAAAGTGGATAATTAGGGAAATTGGGTCAGACAAGAGACGGGGATTGGCGCCTGGGCCGTGTTACAGCTGTCATTAGCGCCTGATGTCACAGGAATATACAGCACGCAGTCCTATCACATGTCAGTTATATACAAGAGAATCTCGTCTATCCAATGAAATATCAGCATACACTAATGACCTGGTAATGTAATGTTATAATGTGGGTCTGTGTGAGGTGACGGGACAGTGTAGTGTGTGTGGGGTGGTATTCATGTGACCGCCGGTCAGCCGTACTACACCCGTGTGTGTGTTGTGGTCTCCTGTACGTCTGGGGCTTCTCTGGGAATGATGCTCCCTGGTTCCATCTCCTTTTTCCATAACAATCGTCCAGTGCCACGCACTTATCACTCCACATGTGAGAACTACTGCCAGTGCCACGCACTTATCACTCCACATGTGAGAACTACTGCCAGTGACACGCACTTATCACTCCACATGTGAGAACTACTGCCAGTGCCACGCACTTATCACTCCACATGTGAGAACTACTGCCAGTGCCACGCACTTATCACTCCACATGTGAGAACTACTGCCAGTGACACGCACTTATCACTCCACATGTGAGAACTACTGCCAGTGCCACGCACTTATCACACCACATGTGAGAACTACTGCCAGTGACACGCACTTATCACTCCACATGTGAGAACTACTGCCAGTGCCACGCACTTATCACACCACATGTGAGAACTACTGCCAGTGACACGCACTTATCACACCACATGTGAGAACTACTGCCAGTGCCACGCACTTATCACTCCACATGTGAGAACTACTGCCAGTGCCACGCACTTATCACTCCACATGTGAGAACTACTGCCAGTGCCACGCACTTATCACTCCACATGTGAGAACTACTGCCAGTGCCACGCACTTATCACTCCACATGTGAGAACTACTGCCAGTGCCACGCACTTATCACTCCACATGTGAGAACTACTGCCAGTGACACGCACTTATCACGCCACATGTGAGAACTACTGCCAGTGCCACGCACTTATCACTCCACATGTGAGAACTACTGCCAGTGCCACGCACTTATCACTCCACATGTGAGAACTACTGCCAGTGACACGCACTTATCACGCCACATGTGAGAACTACTGCCAGTGAAAGTGGTGCAGCTACTATGGAACCCTGGCGCTGTGGGGAGGTCATCAATGTCAGTTCACCCCGAAAAACCAATAAAGCCCAGTTTGTAAATTCTGTACTTTACCCCAGATACTTAGGGGCCAATCAAATTAAATGCGATGGGTGCGAGTTGCTGTTGCCACATTTCATTGCCAGCAGCGACACCTGAATCCCCCCCTCACTACCTGAGTTTAGCCTAAATTGCTGAAAAGTGCTCTCAGCCCTGAGGGACCTTTGTTCGGCTGCCGTAAAGTGTGGCTGCTGCTGCACTAACTCGCATGTGCGAAAAACTCACTTTTGATTGGATTTCCCCACATATTGTTATAAATTATATATTTAAAAAGAGAGGGATACAGTGGTGCACCTAGGAGGGTTTACCGGTGCCCTGAAGGCCCCACCCACACGTGTTGCAGATATGCGGTGGGATGTAATGCAGCCTGAGATCACGGGAGGTGCTGGATGCTGGCCGATATTGGAAGGGGCAATTACTTACAAGGCATACCCCCTCTACTACCATCCTTATACCTACAGGTAAGAGGCATCTATAATGCAGGTTTCAGGCAGGATAAAACATGAAGGGGACAGTCTAGCTGTGTACACGGTACTGTACGTGTACTTAGCAGCACCAGCATGATGCTTTTATTGTATGGAAGTAGCATCTGGGCATGGTGTTATTGTGTAGACCAGTGGTTCCCAAATGTTTCACTTCTGCTGTCAGCATATTTTATGATTGGCAGCCACAAGCACTGGCTTTGCCAATTTAATTGACCATAAATAATAACGTTAGCATTGAGGCAAGATATATGAGGACACATCTGTATTCAAGCAGAGGCAGAGGTCACAGTGTTAAGGGGGGTATACACGGGAGAGATGTGTGCTGAGCGAACCGCTCAGCACACATCTCTCCCGCCGCTCAGCACAGCGCGATGTGTGCTGAGCAATGCGGGGGGAGGACGGGGGCCGCTCACTTCACCCAGCGGGTGAAGTGAGCGACACGCTAGATTGGCCTGCATGCAGGCTCAATCTACCAGCGGCAATAGCGATGTGCGGGGCCGCGCATTGCTTTCGCTGAGGGGGCTACACACGAGTGATCTGTGCTTAAAATCTAAGCAATCTAGTCAGATTGCTTAGATTTTAAGCATGGATCTCTCCGTGAGTACCCCCCTTTAGTGGCAGTGTGAGTGTTGTGTACATGTGAGTGGGTTGGTTGTGCAGCAGTGTTCGGAATATGTGTAATGAGCATTATGTGTGTCATGTAAAAATGCATTAATAATGTGCAACATATGTGTAAGGGGCACTATGTGTGTCATTATGTGTATAAGGGCATTAATAATGTGCGGCATATGTGTAACAGGGTACTACTATATGTGTGTCATTATGGCCCCAATTCCGAGTTGTTCGCTCTGTAATTTTCTTCGCATCGCAGCAATTTTCAGCTAATTGCGCATGCGCAATGTTCGCACTGCGACTGCGCCAAGTAAATTTGCTAAGAAGTTTGGTATTTTACTCACGGCATCACAAGGTTTTTTCTTCGTTCTGGTGATCGGAGTGTGATTGACTGGAAGTGGGTGTTTCTGGGCGGAAACTGGCCGTTTTATGGGAGTGTGTGAAAAAAGCTGCCGTTTCTGGGAAAAACGCGGGAGTGGCTGAAGAAACGGGGGAGTGTCTGGGCGAACGCTGGGTGTGTTTGTGACGTCAAACCAGGAACGACAAGCACTGAACTGATCGCACTGGAAGAGTAAGTCTCGAGCTACTCAGAAACTGCACAGAAAAATCTTTTCGCAATATTGCGAATACTTCGTTCGCAATTCTGCTAAGCTAAGATACACTCCCAGAGGGCGGCGGCTTAGCGTGTGTAATGCTGCGAAAAGCAGCTAGCGAGCGAACAACTCGGAATGAGGGCCTATGTGTATAGGGGCACTAATAATGTGCAGCAAATGTGTAAGGGGCACTATATGTGTCATTATGTGTATAAGGGCATTAATAATGTGCAGTATATGTGTAAGGGACATTATGTGTAAAAGGGCATTAATAATGTGTGTCATATGTGTAAGGGGCATTACTGTGTGGTATTATGTGTATAAATGCATTACTAATGTGTGGCATTATGTGTATAAGGTGCTGTACTGTGTGGTGTAATGTATAGAAAGGGCACTACTGTGAATAAAGAGCAATAGGGTGTGGTGTAATGTTAATAAGGAGCAATAGGGTGTGGTGTAATGTTAATAAGGAGCAATTCAGTGTGGTGTAATGTAAATAAGGGGCACTACTGTGAGGGGTAATGTATATAAGGTAAAGTGATACTGCTGTGGGATGTAACCATCGCATGATATAGTGTGAATAAAGTTGCAGTACTGTGTGGCATAATTTGAATTGGGGTTACTATTGTGTGGCCATGCCCCTTGCCAGCAAAAACACACCCCTTTTTGGGCTTTGCGCCAAATGTGTGAACTGTTCTTATTTAACACCTAACACCAAAATAAGGATTGCTATGGGTGAGGGGTGATAGTGCTGGGAAAGAGGTGCAAGGTCAGAGGCGGAACCAGCGGTGATGTTAGGGGGCACCAGCCAAAATCTTGCTTAGGGCATCATATTGGTTAGGGCCGGCTCTGGGCTAATGGGCAAAACCATGTGCAGTGTAGGTGGGGCAGATATAACATGTGCACTGCAGGTGGGGAAGATGTAACGTGTGCAGAGAGAGTTAGATTTGGGTGGGTTATATTATTTCTGTGCAGGGTAAATACTGGCTGCTTTATTATTACATACCTCCCAACTTTCCTACCCGGGGGAGCGGGACACTCGTGCGGCGAAGCCGTGCGTGCTCCCGAAAAGGGGGCGTGGTCTCCGAAAAGGGGGCGTGGCTTCGCGATCGCGAGTCACGCCCCCGTTTTCGTCACTGAGGGGGCATGCCCAGCGCTCTGTGAGCCGCTGGCATGCCTCCTCTCCCTCTGTCTGCACTGAATAGACGCTGTGCGCATGCGCACAGCGTCTATTCACCGCTGCTCTGCTAAGCAGGGCAGCGAGAGACGGAGCCTCCCAACTGCCCCCCCCCCACCGCGGGACACTGCGGCCCGCGGGTGGGACAGCGGGACAGTCCCCAAAAAACGGGACTGTCCCGCGAAAATCGGGACAGTTGGGAGGTATGTTATTACACTGCAATCTAGATTCCAGTTTGAACACACCACACCCAAATCTAACTCTCTCTGCACATGTTACATCTGCCCCACCTGCAGCAGCACATGTTACATCTGTCCCCACAAGGTTTTGCCCAATTGCTAACAAATGTGCTGCTGCGATCAGGTCTGAATTGCCCCCCGGGCTCTGTTATGTTCTTCCTCTGTATTGCTGCTTCCTGTGATCTGTGCTGGGCTCTGTTATGTTCTTCCTCTGTATTGCTGCTTCCTGTGATCTGTGCTGGGCTCTGTGTCTGGGAGTATCTGGTGCCTTCTATAAATGTTACTTATTCTGGGCTCTCCTCAGAGGTGCACCCCTGTAGGTAAAAGATGAATCAGTCATTTACATTGGTCTGTGCTCAGAGCTGAGCTGGATACACCACTGTCAGATCAGAGGAACGATCCATCATTTGTTTCATCTTTGCTGACAGCTGGAATGGTGCAGAGAGCGTCTGATTTCCTGTACACACTACACAACACACACTACACAACACAACACACACTACACAACACAACACACACTACAGAATCATCAGTCCTAGGGGAACGGAGAATTTCCCTCATTGTGAGAGGGTTCTTACACGCAGCTGGTCAGACTCGGCATCTGGGCCCGTGTGTGCAGCGCGTGGATGTCAGGAGCTGATCCGTCAGGTTCATGAGCGTCAGTCGGTTCCATGCGCTGTGTTATCATAATTTGCTCGGGGTTGGGTATGGGAGACCGGCGCTAACGATGTCGGCGGTCACATCCCACCGGCATACCTACCGTTAGAAGCCCAGTACCTAGAAGGTAAGTATTCTAACCTTCTCCAAACCCTAACCCTCCATTCCCGCAGCCGAATGCTAACCTCCCTCCCTGCAACCTAACCCCAACCCTCTCTCCGCAACCTAACCATGACCCTCTCTTCCCGCTGCCCAACCCTCCCCCCGCAGCCTAACCCTAACCTTCCCTTCCCGCTGCCGAACGCTAACCTCCCTCCCTGCAACCTAACCCTAACCCCCCCCCCCCCGCAGCCTTACCCCAACCCTCCCTTCCCGCTGCCGAACGCTAACCTCCCTCCCTGCAACCTAACCCTAACCCTCCCCCAGCAGCCTTACCCCAACCCTCCCTTCCCGCTGCCTAACCCTCCCCCTGCAGCCTAATGCTAATCTCCCTCCCTGCAACCTAACACCAACCCTCCCCCAGCAGCCTAACCCTCCCCCCAAAGCCTAACCCTAACCCTTCCCCCGCAGCCTAATGCTAACCTCCCTCCCTGCAACCTAACCCTAACCCTCCCCCCGCAGCCTTACCCTAACCCTCCCTTCCCGCTGCCTAACCCTCTCCCTGCAGCCTAATGCTAATCTCCCTCCCTGCAACCTAACACCAACCCTCCCCCCGCAGCCTAACCCTCCCCCCACAGCCTAACCCTAACCCTTCCCCCGCAGCCTAACGCTAACCTCCCTCTCTGCAACCTAACCCTAACCCTCCCCCCGCAGCCTTACCCCAACCCTCCCTTCCCGCTGCCTAACCCTCCCCCTGCAGCCTAATGCTAATCTCCCTCCCTGCAACCTAACACCAACCCTCCCCCCGCAGCCTAACCCTCCCCCCACAGCCTAACCCTAACCCTTCCCCCGCAGCCTAACGCTAATCTCCCTCCCCTGCTACCTAACCCCAACCCTCCCCCGGCAGCCTAACCCCAACACTCCCTTCCCGCTGCCTAACCCTCCCCCCCCCTGCAGCCTAACACTAACCTCCCTCCCTGCAACCTAACCCCAACCCTCCCCCCACAGCCTAAACCTAACCTCCCTCTGCGCAGCCTAAACCTAACTCTTCCTCCTTTCCCACAGCCTAACCCTAACCCTCCCCCTGCAGCCTAACGCTAACCTCCCTTCCTGCAACCTAACCGCAACCCTCCCTTCCTGCTGCCTAACCCTCCCCCTGCAGCCTAATACTAACCTCCCTCCCTGCAACCTAACCCCAACCCTCCCCCAGCAGCCTAAACCTAACCTCCCTCTGCGCAGCCTAAACCTAACCCTCCCTCCTTTCCCACAGCCTAACCCTAACCCTCCCCCTGCAGCCTAACTCTAACCTCCCTCCCTGCAACCTAACCACAACCCTCCCTTCCTGCTGCCTAACCCTAACCCTCCCCCCCAGTCTAAACCTAACCTTCCTCTGCGCAGCCTAAACCTAACCCTCCCTCCTTTCCCACAGCCTAACCCTGACCTCCCCCCACAGCCTAACCTTAACCTCCCTCTGCGCAGCCTAACGCTAACCTCCCTCCCCACAGCCTAAACCTAGCCCTCCCTGGCATACTTACGTTCAGGATGTTGGCTGTCGGGATTCTGGCGTCGGCATTCTGACATGTTTCGAGATTCCGGCACCACTCTTCTGACCGCCGGTATCCCGTACCGCAGGATGCCAAATACATCCCTTCACTCCTGTCTATTAATGCTAGTGAAAGCATGAATACAGGAAAGAAAATGGATCCTACTAGTTCCAATGACCCCATACCCTCCGGTACTTGTTGCTCCAATTACTTGTGTTCTCTGCAAGCGTATGACTATGCACTGAGCAGGGGCGTAACTCCCAAAGGCAATGGAGACACCTGCCTCCGGGCTCCAAGCCCTGAGGGGGCACCGGCATGTACAGCAGCACCTGTGTGGTTCACAGCAGGATCCAAGTCTGACCGCTGCTCTTCCAACGGAGCTCTGCTGCTGGATAGTTACTTGTCTCTATCCCTGGAGACCTGCGAATGCCTGCAATAAAGGACAGGATGGCTCCCACCTGGTACCGCTCAGCCTGCGCTGCAGCAAGCCACGGTGCTCCCGCCCCTGCCTGGTACCGCTCAGCCTGCGCTGCAGCAAGCCACGGTGCTCCCGCCCCTGCCTGGTACCGCTCAGCCTGCGCTGCAGCAAGCCACGGTGCTCCCGTCCCTGCCTGGTACCGCTCAGCCTGCGCTGCAGCAAGCCACGGTGCTCCCGCCCCTGCCTGGTACCACTCAGCCTGAGCTGCAGCAAGCCACGATGCTCCCGCCCCTGCCTGGTACCGCTCAGCCTGCGCTGCAGCAAGCCACTGTGCTTCCGCCCCTGCCTGGTACCGCTCAGCCTGCGCTGCAGCAAGCCACGGTGCTCCCGCCCCTGCCTGGTACCGCTCAGCCTGCGCTGCAGCAAGCCACGGTGCTCCAGCCCCTGCCTGGTACCGCTTAGCCTGCGCTGCAGCAAGCCACGGTGCTCCCGCCCCTGCCTGGTACCGCTCAGCCTGCGCTGCAGCAAGCTACGGTGCTCCAGCCCCTGCCTGGTACCGCTCAGCCTGCGCTGCAGCAAGCCACGATGCTCCCGCCCCTGCCTGGTACCGCTCAGCCTGCGCTGCAGCAAGCCACGATGCTCCCGCCCCTGCCTGGTACCGCTCAGCCTGCGCTACAGCAAGCCACTGTGCTCCCGCCCCTGCCTGGTACCGCTCAGCCTGCGCTGCAGCAAGCCACGGTGCTCCCGCCCCTGCCTGGTACCGCTCAGCCTGCGCTGCAGCAAGCCACGGTGCTCCAGCCCCTGCCTGGTACCGCTTAGCCTGCGCTGCAGCAAGCCACGGTGCTCCCGCCCCTGCCTGGTACCGCTCAGCCTGCGCTGCAGCAAGCCACGGTGCTCCAGCCCCTGCCTGGTACCGCTCAGCCTGCGCTGCAGCAAGCCACGGTGCTCCAGCCCCTGCTGCTTGACTGTGAGATGGGACCAGGCGGTGAATGCTGAGTCTACATGCTGCGGATGGCTGAATCTCGGGAGTCTGAGTCTGACCCAGGGCCGTTGTCTCACAAACGATTCTGCTGTTATGTGTGGGTAGTTCTGGTTGCCAATGTGGCTCTCTGCCAGGGATTCCTATAGCCGGATTCTGGACCTGCCCACATCTGAGAGAACAACAGGTAAATATGTATTCCTGGCATGTAAATGTTTTTACAGAAAAATAAAATATATACAACATTAATAATAATTATATCCGGTGTGTGTGGGGAGACAGATACAGGTCATTTTGTGGGGACCCCCCTAAAATGTGTGTTCGGGGGATACCCCCAAACTTTATGCATCCCCAGGATGTACGCAGGGAGGATTTGCTGCGGTTCTCCCATTTCCGATCGTAATCTAGTATACGCCCCAATAATTTCCTATAGCATGGGATTTATCAAGCTCTGCTTTTCCTTTCACACCGTGAAAGTTACCGGATCCCCTTCCAGCAATGGCCGCTCACACACACGTGGTCTGATGTCTCCACAATATGCAGTAGCGCAGTCAGACCCCCGAAACATCAAACGTTACTTTATGCATGGCAGGGACTGGACGTGATTTTAATATATTTGGGTAAAGCTTCATCTCTTATTACTGCAATAAATGACAATAAGAAATTATCATTATCGGGAGTTAGAAAACTGGCACCACAGATAGAGAGAGAGAGAGAGAGAGAGACTGAGAGGTAATCAAGGTGTGGGGGTGGGAGAGGGTGCGTTAGGGGGAGAGAGGAGATTTGGGAAACATAGAAGGAGGACAAAAGAAAGGAGGGAGTTAGGGAGAGAGAAAGCGAAGGGATTAGGGAGAGAGGAGGGAGTTAGGGAGAGAGAGAGAGAAGGGATCAGGGAGAGAGGAGGGAGTAAGGGAGGGAGAAAGAGAAGGGATTAGGGAGAGAGGAGGGAGTTAGGGAGAGAGAAAGAGAAGGGATTAGGGAGAGAGGAGGGAGTAAGGGAGAGAGAAAGAGAATGGATTAGGGAGAGAGGAGGGAGTAAGGGAGAGAGAGAGAGAAGGGATTAGGGAGAGAGGAGGGAGTAAGGGAGAGAGAAAGAGAAGGGATTAGGGAGAGAGGAGGGAGTTAGGGAGAGAGAAAGAGAAGGGATTAGGGAGAGAGGAGGGAGTTATTAGGGAGAGAGGAGGGAGATAGGGAGAGAGAAAGAGAAGGTATTAGGGAGAGAGGAGGGAGTTAGGGAGAGAGAAAGAGAAGGGATTAGGGAGAGAGGAGGGAGTTAGGGAGAGAGAAAGAGAAGGGATTAGGGAGAGAGGAGGGAGTAAGGGAGAGAGAAAGAGAAGGGATTAGGGAGAGAGCAGGGAGTGATGAGAGAGAAAGAGAAGGGATTAGGGAGAGAGGAGGGAGTTAGGGAGGGAGAAAGAGAAGGGATTAGGGAGAGAGGAGGGAGTTAGGGAGGGAGAAAGAGAAGGGATTAGGGAGAGAGGAGGGAGTAAGGGAGGGAGAAAAAGAAGGGATTATGGAGAGAGGAGGGAGTAAGGGAGGGAGAAAGAGAAGGGATTAGGGAGAGAGGAGGGAGTAAGGGAGGGAGAAAGAGAAGGGATTAGGGAGAGAGGAGGGAGTAAGGGAGGGAGAAAGAGAAGGGATTAGGGAGAGAGGAGGGAGTAAGGGAGGGAGAAAGAGAAGGGATTAGGGAGAGAGGAGGGAGTAAGGGAGAGAGAAAGAGAAGGGATTAGGGAGAGAGGAGGGAGTTAGGGAGAGAGAAAGAGAAGGGATTAGGGAGAGAGGAGGGAGTTAGGGAGAGAGAAAGAGAAGGGATTAGGGAGAGAGGAGGGAGTTAGGGAGAGAGAAAGAGAAGGGATTAGGGAGAGAGGAGGGAGTAAGGGAGGGAGAAAGAGAAGGGATTAGGGAGAGAGGAGGGAGTAAGGGAGGGAGAAAGAGAAGGGATTAGGGAGAGAGGAGGGAGTAAGGGAGAGAGAAAGAGAAGGGATTAGGGAGAGAGGAGGGAGTTAGGGAGAGAGAAAGAGAAGGGATTAGGGAGAGAGGAGGGAGTTAGGGAGAGAGAAAGAGAAGGGATTAGGGAGAGAGGAGGGAGTTAGGGAGAGAGAAAGAGAAGGGATTAGGGAGAGAGGAGGGAGTAAGGGAGAGAGAAAGAGAAGGGATTAGGGAGAGAGGAGGGAGTAAGGGAGAGAGAAAGAGAAGGGATTAGGGAGAGAGGAGGGAGTTAGGGAGAGAGAAAGAGAAGGGATTAGGGAGAGAGGAGGGAGTTAGGGAGGGAGAAAGAGAAGGGATTAGGGAGAGAGGAGGGAGTTAGGGAGGGAGAAAGAGAAGGGATTAGGGAGAGAGGAGGGAGTTAGGGAGAGAGAAAGAGAAGGGATAAGGGAAAGAGGAGGGAGTTACGGAGAGAGAAAGAGAAGGGATTAGGGAGAGAGGAGGGAGTTAGGGAGAGAGAAAGAGAAGGGATTAGGGAGAGAGGAGGGAGTAAGGGAGAGAGAAAGAGAAGGGATTAGGGAGAGAGGAGGGAGTAAGGGGCCCATTTAACAAACAGTATTTGCGGCTACGTCCCGGAAAACACCCATTTTGGGGAACTAGCTGCAAATAATTAGTATACCCTAGATGTATGGTAGATGGATACCTGCTGCGATCCGTCCATTCCGCCCGCAGCCGTATGCCCCATAGGTTTCTGTAGGGAATGTGATGCCATCAGTTCTATCAATATTGGGAATGTGAAGCATCCCTGAGCATGGGCCCCCCAGCTGCCGCCTCCTGAGGATGGCCCCCGCAGCTGCCGCCACCTGAGGATGAGCCCCCCCCGCAGCTGCTGCCACCTGAGGATGGCCCCCCGCAGCTGCCGCCTCCTGAGGATGGCCCCCGCAGCTGCCGCCACCTGAGCATGGCCCCCGCAGCTGCCGCCACCTGAGCATGGCCCCCGCAGCTGCCGACACCTGAGCATGGCCCCCGCAGCTGCCGCCACCTGAGCATGGCCCCCGCCACCTGAGCATGGCCCCCGTAGCTTCCGCCACCTCAGCATGGCCCCCGCAGCTGCCGCCGCCTGAGGATGGCCCCCCGCAGCTGCCGCCGCCTGAGGATGGCCCCCCGCGGCTGCCGCCACCTGAGCATGGCCCCCGCGGCTGCCGCCACCTGAGCATGGCCCCCGCGGCTGCCGCCACCTGAGGTTGGCCCCCGCAGCTGCCGCCACCTGAAGATGGCGGTAGCCCATTGTAGCATAAGGGCTACACATCGCGGGGTGTAGTTCCCCAGGAACCAGAGGCGGATTGGCCATAGGGTTTACAGGGAAGATTCCCGGTGGGCCGACGCACCCGTGGGGCCTGTTTTGTTTGAGGACATGTGGTCCTTTTTATAGACATAATGAATAAGATGCTAAATAATTTGCATATATGAAAATGACTTTGCCACTTAGCCTGTGATTGCAGATGATCTAGTGTATGCTCTGTCTTCCTGCTTGGTTGACATATAAGATTGAGTGAATAGTGATTGGGATACGGTTGGTGTAATAAGCAAGAAAATACTGTATATCTTTCTAAAGAATGATATAGTTTCCTAAATTCTGAAGGTGTATCATATAATGTGCTCATAATATTTAATTTTATTTCTTCTTAACTTCCCCCTTGATGCTAGACATGCCCACTATCTGGAAAGTCTTGGGGGGGAGGGTGCTGCTGCCATGGCCCATGGCTAGACCTTACACCTCTGGTGCTGCCCATGTGGGGGCCACTAGTACAAATTTTTCCAGGGCCGCTTTTTGTTCCCAATCCGCCCCTGCCAGGAACCCTCTGCAGGAAATGACCCCTGTGCACTGCAATCAGGTGATTGCGCAGAAGGCGCGGACATTGCAGGGATGGTCTCCTTTCCGGAGCCCCTGTCCCTGCCAGTGCTCCACAATACATGTAGGGGATAGGATGGCTCATCGCAATGCGATCCTGCCCAGATCACATTGAATATGTGATCCTTAATAAATGGACCATCTAGGGTGAAAGGAAGAGAGAGGAGTCAGGTAGACAGAGATAAAGATAGGGAAAAGGGAGAAAGAGAGTGAGGGAGAGAGTGAGAGGAAGGGGGGGGGAGAGGAGAGAGGTAGAGGGAGGGGGAGAGAGAGAGTGAGAGGAGGAGTCAGGTAGACAGAGATAAAGATAGGGAAAAGGGAGAAAGAGAGTGAGGGAGAGAGAGAGAGGAAGAGGGAGAAAGAGAGAGGGAGGGGGAGAGAGAGAGGGAGGCTGAGGGAGAGAGAGGGAGGGTGAGAGAGAAAGAGGGAGGGGGAGGGAGAAAGAGGAAGAGGGAGGGGGAGAGAGAGTGTGAGAGGGAGGGGGGAGAGAGAGAGGTAGAGAGAGAGAGGGAAGGAGAGAGAGAGGGGGAGAGAGGGAGGGGAGAGAGAGGAAGAGGGAGGGGGGAGAGAGAGAGGGAGTGAGAGGAGGAGTCAGGTAGACAGAGATAAAGATAGGGAAAAGGGAGAAAGAGAGTGAGGGAGAGAGTGAGAGGGAGGGGGAGAGAGAGAGGAAGAGGGAGAAAGAGAGAGGGAGGGGGGAGAGAGAGAGGGAGGCTGAGGGAGAGAGAGGGAGGGTGAGAGAGAAAGAGGGAGGGGGAGAGAGAGAGGTAGAGAGAGAGAGGGAAGGAGAGAGAGAGGGAGGGGAGAGAGAGGAAGAGGGAGGGGGGAGAGAGAGAGGGAGTGAGAGGAGGAGTCAGGTAGACAGAGATAAAGATAGAGAGGGAAAAGGGAGAAAGAGAGTAAGGGCGAGAGTGAGAGGGGAGGGAGAGGAAGAGGGAGAAAGAGAGAGGGAGGGGGAGAGAGAGGAAGAGGGAGAGAGAGGAAGGGGGGATTGAGAGGGAGTGGCAGAGAGGAAGGGGGAGAGAGAGTGTGAGAGGGAGAGAGAGAGGGGAGGGGGAGAGAGAGAGGGAGGGGGAGAGAGAAAGAGGGAGAGAGTGTGAGAGGGAGGCAGAGAGAGAGAGAGGGGGAGAGAGAGGAAGAGGGAGAGAGAGAGAGAGAGACAGAGAGAGGGAGGGGAGAGGAGAGAGGGGAGGGGGAAAGAGACAGAGAGAAGAGAGAGAGAGGGAGAGAGGAGGGAGGGAGGGGAGAGATAGAGGGAGGGGGAGGGAGGGAGGGGAGAGAGAGAGGGAGTGGAGAGAGGGAGGGGGAGAGAGAGAGGGAGAGAGACAGAGAGAGAGGGGGAGGGAGAGAGAGAGAGGGAGGGAGAGAGGGAGGGGGAGAGAGAGAGGAAGAGGGAGGGGGCTTTAGTGTGAGTTATTGAGACACAGATATAGGGGCCCATTTGTTCGCAGCTGTAGTTCTGACAGCGTTCCCCAGGAACCCTCCGCCGGAAGCAGGGATGGATCTAGACTTTTCTTTTAGGGGGGGCGGTTTACTGTTTAATCTTGACTCCTCCCCTCTCTAGTCCCAACTCCTCCCATCTGCAATCCTAACTCCTCCTCTCTCAATTCCTGAAAAAGTGAACTTTTTGAGTGAGACTGAGATAGAGCTTTGTGATTGTTCTATGTACATGTGACTGTGCTGTGGAGTAATTGTATTTATTAGCCCTAGTACCCACACACCTTCAAGTGAGGGGCGTATGCTCTGTAACCCCTTGCTCTCCTGGCTCCTCTGTGCTGCTGTGGTATAGGCTGCAGCACATCTTTCTGCCTCAGGCTCTCCCTGGAGAGCTCTCTTCAGCTCAAAAGTGGGCGTGGCTATGACTGTGTTAGGGGGGCGATCGCCCCCTTCGCCCCCCCCCCTAAATCCGGCCCTGGCCGGAAGAAGCCCCTGTGCACGGCGGTGAGGCTGACCACGCATGCGCAGAAGGCCCAGACGCGCACTCTGCACATCGTAGGGACGGGCTCCTTTCGTAGCCCCTGTCTGTGCTGGGTGATACATTCACCTGATGTGATCGCATTCTGCTAATATCGCACCCAGATCGCATTGCAAACGCAATCACTGTTAAATGTGCCCCATAGAGATAGAGACACAGGAGGAGAGAGGAAAAGAGAGGGCAGAAGACAGGGAGACAGAGAGGGAGATAGGGAGAGAAGAGACTCGGAGATAGGAGCCATTTTTGTGGGGTACATACAAATATTAAGTATCCCCCAGATATACTATGGCGTCACGCTATAGTCGCCTTTGCGAAGAGTTAGCGGTGAATGCGCATTGCCTGCCGGGGTCCAGAACCAGTAGCGTACACGGCGGGCTCTTGTCGTAGCCGGTCTCCTGGCAAAGGGATTGCAGCAAATTTGTGTGAAATTTTAATTTTCCTGGGCTCAAAAAATTTATTACATGCACAGTACATCTGTGACTTGTGATAAATATGCCCCTAGGGTGACAGGAAGCGAGAGAGAGGAGTCAGGTAGAGGGGACATTGCACAGAGCCTCCCAGCTGGAAGAGGTTCTGCAGCAGCTGCCAGTCAGGATAAGTTGGTGGGGAGTTTGCATGTGCCTGGGAGCAGCAGAGTGGGGCTGAGCACGTAGAGTGCCGGGCAGGGGGAGAGGCCGGAGTCACACAGTGCCTCTTTCATGCCGGCACCCCCTCCCCGGACCCTTCCCACCGCCAGCACAGGGGAGGTGCCAGCGCCGCAGTAATCATTACCAGCCCGGCTCCCGGGACACAGCCAGCGCTGCCGGACCTTTAAATCGCTGCTCTGCCCGGCGGACTGTGCCCAGCACCGGCTCCCGCACACACACCTGCCCGCACACAGGAGGAAAGTTTCCATGTGAGTACCAGCGGCGACCCCCAGCCCTGTGCCTGCCCGGAGGGGGGATATATATATATACTGTATATAGCTGCACTGACAGCACATGGCCAGGAGGTGCCCTGTGCCCGCCTACCTCTCTCTATATATTCTGTATGTATATATCTATATCTATATACCTATAGCACACTCTTACACACAGTATATATGTACAGTCTGTATGTCTCACTGAGCCCCTGCATGCGGAATAGTGGGACAGGGCAGTGAGTACAGCAGCTATTTCTGTATACCCCCGGTGCCCCCCTCTCTCCGTCTGCTACTGTACATTAGGGAATGTCATGTTTAGTGCTCTGTATGTCACTGCTATTAAACTATATGGCGTCAACAAACCACACTCTTCTCATTCTGCATCTGTAGCCGACATTCTATGATGCTATAGGTGTGTGGGTATATAGCGGGAGTATATAAAGGTGTGCAGGTATATAGCGGGAGTATATAAAGGTGTGCGGGTATATAGCGGGAGTATATAAAGGTGTGCAGCCTGGTATATAGTGGGAGTATATAAAGGTGTGCAGGTATATAGCAGGAATATATAATGGTGTGCAGGAATATATAAAGGTGTGCAGGTACAGTATATAGCTGGAATATAAAATGGTGTGCAGGTATATAGCAGGAATATATCAAGGTGTGCAGGTATATAGCAGGAATATATAAAGGTGTGCAGGAATATATAAAGGTGTGCGGGGGTATAGCAGGGGTATGAAGGTGTGCAGGAATATAGCAGGAGTTTAAAGGTGTGCTGGGGTATAGCAGGACTGTAAAGGTGTGCAGGTGTATAGCAGGACTGTAAAGGTGTGCGGAGGTATAGCAGGACTGTAAAGGTGTGCGGGGGTATAGCAGGACTGTAAAGGTGTGCGGAAGTATAGCAGGACTGTAAAGGTGTGCAGGGGTATAGCAGGACTGTAAAGGTGAGCGGGGGTATAGCAGGACTGTAAAGGTGTGCGGGGGGTATAGCAGGACTGTAAAGGTGTGCGGGGGTATAGCAGGACTGTAAAGGTGTGCGGAGGTATAGCAGGACTGTAAAGGTGTGCGGAGGTATAGCAGGACTGTAAAGGTGTGCGGGTGTATAGCAGGACTGTAAAGGTGTGCAGGGGTATAGCTGGACTGTAAAGGTGTGCGGGGGTATAGCAGGACTGTAAAGGTGTGCAGGGGTATAGCAGGACTGTAAAGGTGAGCGGGGGTATAGCAGGACTGTAAAGGTGTGCGGAGGTATAGCAGGACTGTAAAGGTGTGCGGGTGTATAGCAGGACTGTAAAGGTGTGCAGGGGTATAGCTGGACTGTAAAGGTGTGCGGGGGTATAGCAGGACTGTAAAGGTGTGCGTAAGTATAGCAGGACTGTAAAGGTGTGCGGGGGTATAGCAGGACTGTAAAGGTGTGCGTAAGTATAGCAGGACTGTAAAGGTGTGCGGGTGTATAGCAGGACTGTAAAGGTGTGCGTAAGTATAGCAGGACTGTGAAGGTGTGCAGGGGTATAGCAGGAGTATAAAGGTGTGCAGGGATATAGCAGGACTGCAAAGGTGTGCGGGGGTATAGCAGGACTGTAAAGGTGTGCGTAAGTATAGCAGGACTGTAAAGGTGTGCGGGTGTATAGCAGGACTGTAAAGGTGTGCAGGGGTATAGCTGGACTGTAAAGGTGTGCGGGGGTATAGCAGGACTGTAAAGGTGTGCGGAGGTATAGCAGGACTGTAAAGGTGTGCGGGGGTATAGCAGGACTGTAAAGGTGTGCGGAGGTATAGCAGGACTGTAAAGGTGTGCGGGGGTATAGCAGGACTGTAAAGGTGTGCGGAGGTATAGCAGGACTGTAAAGGTGTGCGGGGGTATAGCAGGACTGTAAAGGTGTGCGGAGGTATAGCAGGACTGTAAAGGTGTGCGGGGGTATAGCAGGACTGTAAAGGTGTGCGGGGGTATAGCAGGACTGTAAAGGTGTGCGGGGGTATAGCAGGACTGTAAAGGTGTGCGGGGGTATAGCAGGACTGTAAAGGTGTGCGGAGGTATAGCAGGACTGTAAAGGTGTGCAGGGGTATAGCAGGACTGTAAAGGTGTGCTGGGGTATAGCAGGACTGTAAAGGTGTGCGGGGGTATAGCAGGACTGTAAAGGTGTGCGGGGGTATAGCAGGACTGTAAAGGTGTGCGGGGGTATAGCAGGACTGTAAAGGTGTGCGGGGGTATAGCAGGACTGTAAAGGTGTGCGGAGGTATAGCAGGACTGTAAAGGTGTGCGGAGGTATAGCAGGACTGTAAAGGTGTGCGGGGGTATAGCAGGACTGTAAAGGTGTGCGGGGGTATAGCAGGACTGTAAAGGTGTGCGGGGGTATAGCAGGACTGTAAAGGTGTGCGGGGGTATAGCAGGACTGTAAAGGTGTGCAGGGGTATAGCAGGACTGTAAAGGTGTGCGGGGGTATAGCAGGACTGTAAAGGTGTGCGTGGTCATAGGACTGTAAAGGTGTGCGTGGTCATATCAGGACTGTAAAGGTGTGCGGAGGTATAGCTGGACTGTAAAGGTGTGCGGGGGTATAGCAGGACTGTACAGGTGTGCGGGGGTATAGCTGGACTGTAAAGGTGTGCGGGGGTATAGCAGGACTGTAAAGGTGTGCGTGGTCATAGGACTGTAAAGGTGTGCGTGGTCATATCAGGACTGTAAAGGTGTGCGGAGGTATAGCTGGACTGTAAAGGTGTGCGGAGGTATAGCTGGACTGTAAAGGTGTGCGGAGGTATAGCAGGACTGTAAAGGTGTGCGGAGGTATAGCAGGACTGTAAAGGTGAGCAGGGGTATAGCAGGACTGTAAAGGTGTGCGGGGGTATAGCAGGACTGTAAAGGTGTGCAGGGGTATAGCAGGACTGTAAAGGTGTGCGGGGGTATGGCAGGACTGTAAAGGTGTGCGGAGGTATAGCAGGACTGTAAAGGTGTGCAGGGGTATAGCAGGACTGTAAAGGTGAGCGGAGGTATAGCAGGACTGTAAAGGTGTGCGGGGGTATAGCAGGACTGTAAAGGTGTGCGGAGGTATAGCAGGACTGTAAAGGTGTGCGTGGGTATAGCAGGACTGTAAAGGTGTGCGGAGGTATAGCAGGAGTATAAAGGTGTGCGGAGGTATAGCAGGACTGTAAAGGTGTGCGGAGGTATAGCAGGACTGTAAAGGTGTGCGGAGGTATAGCAGGAGTATAAAGGTGTGCGGAGGTATAGCAGGACTGTAAAGGTGTGCGGAGGTATAGCAGGACTGTAAAGGTGTGCGGAGGTATAGCAGGAGTATAAAGGTGTGCGGAGGTATAGCAGGACTGTAAAGGTGTGCGGAGGTATAGCAGGACTGTAAAGGTGTGCGGAGGTATAGCAGGAGTATAAAGGTGTGCGAAGGTATAGCAGGACTGTAAAGGTGTGCGGAGGTATAGCAGGACTGTAAAGGTGTGCGGGGGTATAGCAGGACTGTAAAGGTGTGCGTGGGTATAGCAGGACTGTAAAGGTGTGCGGAGGTATAGCAGGAGTATAAAGGTGTGCGGAGGTATAGCAGGACTGTAAAGGTGTGCGGAGGTATAGCAGGACTGTAAAGGTGTGCGGAGGTATAGCAGGACTGTAAAGGTGTGCGTGGGTATAGCAGGACTGTAAAGGTGTGCGGAGGTATAGCTGGACTGTAAAGGTGTGCGGGGGTATAGCAGGACTGTAAAGGTGTGCGGGGGTATAGCAGGACTGTAAAGGTGTGCGGAGGTATAGCAGGACTGTAAAGGTGTGCGGAGGAATAGCAGGACTGTAAAGGTGTGCGGGGGTATAGCAGGACTGTAAAGGTGTGCGGGGGTATAGCTGGACTGTAAAGGTGTGCGGGGGTATAGCAGGACTGTAAAGGTGTGCGGGGGTATAGCAGGAGTATAAAGGTGTGCGGAGGTATAGCAGGACTGTAAAGGTGTGCGGGGGTATAGCAGGACTGTAAAGGTGTGCGGAGGTATAGCAGGACTGTAAAGGTGTGCGGGGGTATAGCAGGACTGTAAAGGTGTGCGGGGGTATAGCTGGACTGTAAAGGTGTGCGGAGGTATAGCAGGACTGTAAAGGTGTGCGGAGGTATAGCAGGACTGTAAAGGTGAGCGGGGGTATAGCAGGACTGTAAAGGTGTGCGGGGGTATAGCAGGACTGTAAAGGTGTGCGGGGGTATAGCAGGACTGTAAAGGTGTGCGTGGGTATAGCAGGACTGTAAAGGTGTGCGTGGGTATAGCAGAACTGTAAAGGTGTGCGTCGGTATAGCAGGAATATTTAACGGTGTGCTGGGGTATAGCAGGAGTATAAAGGTGTGCTGGGGTATAGCAGGAGTATAAAGGTGTGCAGTGGTATAGCAGGACTGTAAAGTTGTGCGGGGGTATGACAGGACTGTAAAGGTGTGCGGGGGTATAGCAGGAGTATAAAGGTATGCAGGGGTATAATAGCAGGGGTATAAAGGTGTGCGGGAGTATAATAGCAGGGGTATAAAGGTGTGCGGGAGTAATATAGCAGGGGTATAAAGGTGTGCGGGAGTATAATAGGGGTATAAAGGTGTGCGGGAGTATAATAGCAGGGGTATAAAGGTGTGCGGGAGTATAATAGCAGGGGTATAAAGGTGTGCGGGGGTATAATAGGGGTATAAGGTGTGCGGGAGTATAATAGCAGGGGTATAAAGGTGTGCGGGAGTATAATAGCAGGGGTATAAAGGTGTGCGGGAGTATAATAGGGGTATAAAGGTGTGCGGGAGTATAATAGCAGGGGTATAAAGGTGTGCAGGAGTATAATAGGGGTATAAAGGTGTGCGGGAGTAATAGGGGTATAAAGGTGTGCGGGAGTATAATAGCAGGGGTATAAAGGTGTGCGGGAGTATAATAGGGGTTTAAAGGTGTGCGGGAGTATAATAGGGGTATAAAGGTGTGCTGGAGTATAATAGCAGGGGTATAAAGGTGTGCGGGAGTATAATAGCAGGGGTATAAAGGTGTGCGGGAGTATATATATATAATAGCGGGAGTATAATAGCAGGGGTATAAATGTGTGCGGGAGTATAATAGCAGGGGTATAAATGTGTGCGGGAGTATAATAGCAGGGGTATAAATGTGTGCGGGAGTATAATAGCAGGGGTATAAAGGTGTGCGGGAGTATAAATAAGATTTTACTTACCGGTAAATCTATTTCTCGTAGTCCGTAGTGGATGCTGGGGACTCCGTAAGGACCATGGGGAATAGACGGGCTCCGCAGGAGACATGGGCACTTTAAGAAAGAATTTGGATTCTGGTGTGCTCTGGCTCCTCCCTCTATGTCCCTCCTCCAGACCTCAGTTAGAGAAACTGTGCCCGGAAGAGCTGACAGTACAAGGAAAGGATTTTGGAATCCAGGGCAAGACTCATACCAGCCACACCAATCACTTTACCCAGTTAACAGTATGAACAATCACAGAGCATCAGATAAACTCTGATGCAACTATAACATAACCCTTATTTAAGCAATAACTATATACAAGCATTGCAGAAGAAGTCCGCACTTGGGACGGGCGCCCAGCATCCACTACGGACTACGAGAAATAGATTTACCGGTAAGTAAAATCTTATTTTCTCTAACGTCCTAGTGGATGCTGGGGACTCCGTCAGGACCATGGGGATTATACCAAAGCTCCCAAACGGGCGGGAGAGTGCGGATGACTCTGCAGCACCGAATGAGCAAACACAAGGTCCTCCTCAGCCAGGGTATCAAACTTGTAGAACTTTGCAAAGGTGTTTGAACCTGACCAAGTAGCCGCTCAGCAAAGCTGTAATGCCGAGACCCCTCGGGCAGCCGCCCAAGAAGAGCCCACCTTCCTTGTGGAATGGGCCTTAACTGATTTAGGCAGCGGCAACCCAGCCGCAGAATGAGCCTGCTGAATCGTGTTACAGATCCAGCGAGCAATAGTTTGCTTTGAAGCAGGCGCCCCAAGCTTGTTGGAAGCATACAAGATAAACAAAGATTCTGTTTTCCTGACCTTAGCCGTTCTGGCTACATAAACCTTCAAAGCCCCGACCACATCCAGTGACTCGGAATCCTCCAAGTCAGTAGTAGCCACAGGCACCACAATAGGTTGGTTTATATGAAAGGATGAAACCACTTTCGGCAGAAATTGTGGGCGGGTCCGCAATTCTGCTCTATCCCATGAAAAACCAGATAAGGGCTTTTATGTGACAAAGCCGCCAATTCTGACACACGCCTAGCCGAAGCCAAGGCTAATAGCATGACCACCTTCCACGTGAGATATTTTACTTCCACCGTTTTGAGTGGTTCAAACCAGTGTGATTTCAGGAAACTCAACACCACGTTAAGAACCCAAGGTGCCACTGGAGGCACAAAAGGGGGCTGAATATGCAGCACTCCCTTTACAAACGTCTGAACTTCAGGCAGAGAAGAGAGTTCTTTTTGAAAGAAAATGGATAAGGCCGAAATCTGAACCTTAATGGAACCCAATTTAAGGCCCAAAGTCACTCCCGACTGTAGGAAGTGAAGGAAAAGGCCCAGCTGGAATTCCTCCGTAGGGGCATTCCTGGCCTCACACCAAGCCACATATTTTCGCCATATACGGTGATAATGTTGAGCCGTCACATCCTTCCTAGCCTCTATCAGCGTAGGAATGACCTTATCCGGAATGCCTTTTTCTGCTAGGATCCGGCGTTCAACCGCCATGCCGTCAAACGCAGCCGCAGTAAGTCTTGGAACAGACAGGGCCCCTGTTGCACAAGTCCTGTCCTAGAGGCAGAGGCCACGGGTCCTCTGTGAGCATTTCTTGCAGATCTGGATACCAAGTCCTTCTTGGCCAATCCGGAACAATGAGTATTGTTCTCACTCCTCTTTTCCTTATGATTCTCAGCACCTTGGGTATGAGAGGAAGAGGAGGAAATACATAGACCGACGAGAACACCCACAGTGTCACCAGTGCATCCACAGCTATCGCCTGAGGGTCTCTTGACCTGGCGCAATATCTCTGCAGCTTTTTGTTGAGGCGGGATGCCATCATGTCCACCTGTGGCAGTTCCCACCGACTTGCAATCTGCATGAAGACTTCTTGATGAAGTCCCCACTCTCCCGGGTGGAGGTCGTGCCTGCTGAGGAAGTCTGCTTCCCAGTTGTCCACTCCCGGAATGAACACTGCTGACAGTGCGCTTACGTGATTCTCCGCCCAGCGAAGAATTCTGGTGGCTTCTACCATGGCCGCCCTGCTCCTTGTGCCGCCTTGGCGGTTTACATGAGCCACTGCGGTGATGTTGTCTGATTGAATCAGAACCGGTTGGTCGCGAAGCAGGGACTCCGCTTGACGTAGGGCGTTGTATATGGCCCTTAGTTCCAGGATGTTGATGTGAAGGCAAGTCTCCTGACTTGACCACAGCCCTTGGAAATTTCTTCCCTGTGTGACTGCCCCCCACCCTCGGAGGCTTGCATCCGTGGACACCAGGACCCAGTCCTGAATGCCGAATCTGCGACCTTCGAGAAGGTGAGCACTCTGCAGCCACCACAGGAGAGACACCCTGGCCCTGGGGGATAGGGTGATTAACCGATGCATCTGAAGATGTGATCCGGACCACTTGTCCAGTAAGTCCCATTGGAAGGTCCTCGCATGGAACCTGCCGAAGGGAATGGCCTCGTATGATGCCACCATCCTTCCCAGGACTCGAGTGCAGTGATGCACTGACACCTGTTTTGGTTTTAATAGATTCCTGACCAGTGTCACGAGCTCCTGAGCTCTCTCTATCGGGAGATAAACCCTTTTCTGGTCTGTGTCTAGGATCATGCCTAGGAGAAGGAGATAAGCTGTAGGAACCGACTGCGACTTTGGAATATATAGAATCCAGCCGTGTTGCCGTTACACTTCCAGAGAAAGTGATACGCTGTTCAGCAACTGCTCTCTTGATCTCGCTTTTATGAGGAGATCGTCCAAGTACGTGATAATAGTGACACCTTGCTTCCGCAGGAGCACCATCATTTCCGCCATTACCTTGGTGAATATTCTCGGGGCCGTGGAGAGACCAAACGGCAACGTCTGAAATTGGTAATGACAATCCCGTACCGCAATTCTGAAGGTACGCATGATGAGGTGGATAAATGGGGACATGAAGGTATGCATCCTCTATGTCCAGAGTCACCATAAAATCTCCCCATTTCAGGCTTGCAATGACCGCTCTTAGCGATTCCATCTTGAACTTGAACCTTTTCAGGTATATGTTCAGGGATTTTAAATTCAATATGGGTCTGACCGAACCGTCTGGTTTCGGGACTACAACATGGTCGAATAATAACCCCCTCCTTGTTGAAGGAGGGGAACCTTGACCACCACCTGTTGATGATACAATTTGTGAATTGCAGTTAACACTGTTTCCCTCTCGTGGGGGGAAGCCGGCAGGGCCGTCGGTGAGGGGGCATCTCCTCAAAGTCCAGCTTGTATCCCTGAGACACAATATCTATTGTCCAGGGATCTAACAGGGAGTGAACCCACTTGTGGCTGAACTTACGAAGGCGTGCCCTCACCGGGCCTAGCTCCGCCTGTGGAGCCCCAGCGACATGCAGTGGATTTTGTAGAGGCCGGGGAGGACTTCTGTTCCTGGGAACTAGCTGTGTTGTGCAGCTTCTTTCCTCTGCCCCCGCCTCTGGCAAGAAAGGACGCACCTCGGACTTTCTTGTTTCTTTGTTCGAAAGGCTGCATTTGATAATGTCGTGCTTTCCTAGGCTGTGCAGGAATATAAGGCAAAATATCAGAATTACCAGCTATAGCTGTGGAGACCAGGTCCGAGAACCCTTCTCCACACAATCCTCAGCCTTCCATATGCCTCTTAAGTCGGCATCATCTGTCCATTGCATATTCTACAGGACACGTCAAGCAGAAATCGACATAGCTTTGACTCTAGGACCCAGTAGACTCATGTCTCTTTGGGCATGTTTAATATATATATCTCTTAAGACAGCATCTTTAATATATATATCTCTATATATACATATATATATATATATATATATATACATACTAGGGTCTCAATCTCTGCTGATAAGGTACCTGTCCACGCTGCCACATCGCTATAAACCCATGCCGACACAATCGCCGGTCTGAGTAGTGTACCAGAATGTGCACGCTATCTGCAGGATCCCTGAGAATAAGCTGTTACGTCAGGGCAACCTTTTGGGCAAACGTGACACCCTAGGGGAAGATTCCCATCGTATCCTGGCCCTAGTAGGGAAAGGATATTCCCTAAGAATTCTTTGTGGGAAACTGCAGTCTCTTGTCTGGAGATTCCCGCTCTTTTTCATCATGAGAGGAGGGTAATTTACCTCAGCTTTCTTCCCCTTAAACATGTGTACCCTTGTGTCAGGGACAGATGAGTCATCAGTGATATGCAAATCATCTTTTATTACAATAATCATATATTGAATACTTTTCTGCCATTTTGGCTGTAACTTTGCATTATCGTAGTCGACACTGGAGTCAGACTCCGTGTCGATATCAGTGTCTATTATTTTGGATAGTGATCATTGAGAGACTCTGAAAGTCTCTGCGACATAGGGACAGACATGGGTAGATTCCCTGTCTGTTTTCTAATCTTTTGTGCAATAAATTCACCTTAGCACTTAATTACACATATCCAAATAGGTGTCGGCGTTGTCGACGGAGACACCCTCTCACACACATATTTGCTCCATCTCCTCCTTAGGGGAGCCTTTTACCTCAGACATGTCGACACACACGTACCGACACACCACACACTCAGGGAATGCTCATCTGAAGACAATTCCTCCATAAGGCCCTTTGGAGAGACAGAGAGAGAGTATGCCAGCACAAACCCCAGCGCTATTAACCCAGGAATAACACAGTAACTTAATGTTAACCCAGTAGCTGCTATTTATATTGATTTTTGCGCCTAATTATGTGCCCCCCTCTCTTTTTACCCTCTTCTACCGTGTAACTGCAGGGGAGAGACTGGGGAGCTTCCTCTCAGCGGAGCTGTGGAGAAAAAACATGGCACTGGTGAGTGCTGAGGAAGAAGCCCCGCCCCCTCGACGGCGGGCTTCTGTCCCGCTTTCATGTACAATTTTTGGCGGGGGCTCATACATATATACAGTGCCCAACTGTATATATGCAAACTTTTGCCAAAGAGGTCTCTAATTGCTGCCATGGGCGCCCCCCCCCCCCTGCGCCCTGCACCCTTACAGTGACCGGAGTATGTGGGTGTAGTGTGGGAGCAATGGCGCACAGCTGCTGTGCTGTGCGCTACCTCAGTGAAGACTGGAGTCTTCTGCCGCCAATTTCGAAGTCTTCTTGCTTCTTTCACCCGGCTTCTGTCTTCCGGCTCTGCGAGGGGGACGGGGGCGCGGCTCCGGGATCGGACGACGAGGGTGAGATCCTGTGTACGATCCCTCTGGAGCTAATGGTGTCCAGTAGCCTAAGAAGCAGGACCTATCTTCAGAGAGTAGGGCTGCTTCTCTCCCCTCAGTCCCACGATGCAGGGAGTCTGTTGCCAGCAGAGCTCCCTGAAAATAAAAAAACCTAACAAAATACTCAGGAGAGCTCACTAAACAGCACCCAGCTCGTCCGGGCACAGATTCAAACTGAGGTCTGGAGGAGGGACATAGAGGGAGGAGCCAGAGCACACCAGAATCTAAATTCTTTCTTAAAGTGCCCATGTCTCCTGCGGAGCCCGTCTATTCCCCATGGTCCTTACGGAGTCCCCAGCATCCACTAGGACGTTAGAGAAATAGGGGTATAAAGGTGTGCGGGAGTATAATAGGGGTATAAAGGTGTGCGGGAGATAATAGGGGTATAAAGGTGTGCGGAAGTATAATAGCAGGGGTATAAAGGTGTGCGGGAGATAATAGGGGTATAAAGGTGTGCGGAAGTATAATAGCAGGGGAATAAAGGTGTGCGGGAGTATTATAGCAGGGGTATAAAGGTGTGCGGGAGTATATATATATAATAGCGGGAGTATAATAGCAGGGGTATATAACGGTGTGCGGGAGTATAATAGGGGTATAAAGGTGTGCGGGAGTATAATAGCAGGGGAATAAAGGTGTGCGGGAGTACTATAGCAGGGGTATAAAGGTGTGCGGGAGTATATATATATAATAGCGGGAGTATAATAGCAGGGGTATATAACGGTGTGCGGGAGTATAATAGGGGTATAAAGGTGTGCAGGAGTGTAATAGCAGGGGTATAAAGGTGTGCGGGGGTATAATAGGGGTATAAAGGTGTGTGGGAGTATAATAGCAGGGGTATAAAGGTGTGCGGGAGATAATAGGGGTATAATATACGGCTGTAGATTATTGTTATGATTAGAATCCTCTCTTATCTCAGTGTTTGGAAGGCGCCCCAGCGTACGCAGCGCTATTAATATACACACCTGTAACATTGTATATACAGCACTATGATTCTTATAGGAAAGCTAGAAGTAATTAGCTGTGAGTGAGGACACTATGAGGACAGGTGCACTGGCGGTCACAGCGGCGTCTGCACCTTCATGGTAATTCCAGGGAACGATTGTGTACATAGTGACACGCCCTCTTGCAGCGTGCAAATCCCATGGGAACATACACCAGCACTAATGCAGCGGCGCTTCCCCAGTCCTGTGTGAGCGACACCCCTGCGTCCGCCTAGCCACACCCCTCTGTCACATCCCTGGACCGCCCACTGAGAGCCACACCCCCTGCGACCACATTTGTTCTGTGGGCGGGATGTACTAAAGGAAAAATTTTCAAATTTACTAAGACCCTACCGCCGCGTTTTCGCCGTCCAGGGTATCGCCATCTCTGGATGGCGATACCCTATAAAAACCTATGGGCTTCTTATCGCCGACCGCCGCAACCCGCCGCAGACGCCGAACCCCCTCCCCCCCGGCTTACCTTCCTCCAGGCTGCCCTGGACCCGGAAGGTAATCTCCTCCTCCCCCTAGCAACGCAGCTGGAGGTCCTTCCGGCTGCAGGGGGGAGGAGGAGGCGCCGGGTACAGCCTGCTGCTGCTTCTCGGCGTCCAGGCAGTGTGGGGACCCCTGGGAGGTGACGGAGACCCCCCGCAGACCACCTCACAGGTATCGTGGGGGGCCTCCGTCACCGCATTGCGATATTGATCGCATATGTTAGTACATATGCAATCAACATTGCTGCGGTAATACATCCCGCCCTGTGTCTTTGTACGGCAACCATCACCAACTGCTGGCACGTCGGCGCAGCATGAGAATCAGCCCCTAAATGCTCTTTGGCCACATCTGTAAATGGCTGCAGATTTCCATCCCTGTAAGACCCCCCTGAGAATCGCCCCCCACTGTGTGCACTCTGGGGGGGGCTCCTGGTGTTGGTATGTGCACAATACACAATCTTTACGTTTTGGCGTCAGTGAGAGGATTAATAGATTGGAGTCCAGGAAATAATGGAACTCGTTTAATATGAAAGAGATTAGTTTTCAATAATCTTTTAAAAAAGATTATCAGTTTATTCAGGCAGAAAGTTCTTTGATGTTTTATTCTCATCCAGAGATTGAGTCTTGTGGTATTTGCCGTGGTGGGGGGGGGTGGGGGCGCGGGCGCTGGACGGGTATTCTCCCCGGGATAATGACTTGAGGTCAGAAACGCAGAAAGTGGTATATTTACTCTGGACCGGAAGACATTTTGCTTTGTACGTCTGAGCTGTTGCGCTGTTTTACACATTTTATTTTATTGCCCCCTAAAATTTGCCCGTTATCCTGGGAATTAATTGCTGCAGCGCAGATGTGTATTTGCAGAAAGTTACAAGACGACTGCGCATGCGTACGGATAATAATGCACACGAGGCCAGACTGCGATAGAAATCAGCGTCTTAGGTGAACGCAGGCTGACTGACAGGAAGCGGGCGTTTGTGGGTGGTAACTCGGCGCTTTCTGGGAGTGTCAGGAAAAATGCAGGCGTTCCCAAGCGTTGTCAGGGCGGGAGTGTGACGTCAGCTCCGGCCCCGATCAGCCTGTCTGTATCGCACGGTAGGAGTAAGTCCTGGGCTGCGCACAGACTGGAAAATCATTGGATGGTGAGTGAGTTGTGAACGGATTTGCAGCTGGACGGCGTTTGCAAAGCATTTCGCACGGCGTACGCAGACTTGCACGGGGCGGAGTTTCACTCTGTCTGGGCGGCGACTATCCGATCGCAAACCTTTGCAAATTCCCAGAGGAGCGATCAGGTCTGAATTAGGCTCATAGATAGAACATGACACATAATATAGTTAGTACATCGGGTGCAGTTATTCCGGGGTTTTCATTTGTTTATTCTGCCAGTATATTAGCCCTCATCCCGAGATGATCATAACTGTGCTAAATTTAGCACAGCTATGATCCTTCACACTGACATGCGGGGGGACGCCCAGCACAGGGCTAGTCCGTCCCGCATGTCAGTGCCGCCCCCCCCATCCCCCGCAGAAGTGCAAAGGCATCGCACAGCGGCGATGCCTTTGCACTTCAAGAGTAGCTCCCAACCAGCGCAGCTTTAGTGTGCTGGCCGGGAGCTACTCGTCGCTCCCCGGCCCGCAGCGGCTGCGTATGACGTCGTGCAGCCGCTGTGGGCTGCTCCCCGCACGGTCCGGCCACGCCTGCGTTGGCCAGACCACGCCTACGAAACGGCGGCCAAATGACGCCATTCCGCCCCCACCCGCCCAGCGACCGCCTCTACCTGTCAGCCCAGCTACGGCCTTCGGCCGTCTGGCATGTGCCGGCGCACTACGGCGCCGGCGCATCACAACGGGTACCCGTTCGCTCGGCTGCGATAAAAAGCAGCGAGCGAACGGGTCAGAATGACCCCCATTGTCTTGTACTGTAAGTGCTGTTTTCTCGTTTGCTCATTTGATTAAGTTCTGTGCAATGGGCGCTGCAGATCCTTTGTGGCGCCATATAAATAAAGGATAATAATAATACGATATTTTGCTCTGTTCCTATAGAGTAACAGGAATGCGTTCACGCGTGATAGCAGGAGTCTGAACGGATTTGTGTGTTGCGTTCAGTCAGTGGAATCAGCTTGTAATGGCTCAGTGGTTACGTGCACTGCAGTGTATCACTGTGAGACTTGGAGAAGTATGAATCCAATCCCAGTGTCAGCTCCCTGTGAACTAGGGCACGGGGCTTTGTCTGGAATTGGGCAGCGATCTGTGCTGCGCTGTATAACTGAGTTCTGCGCTGTCCTGGGAACACTGATAACATGGGAACGCTGATATGAGAGGGTGACACTCCCGTACGACAAGACACGTGTCCTCCGTATAGGTATTCTATAGCCTGTAGCTGCCCTGAATGCAGTATATACAGTTATGTGCCCTGCAGTGCTATAACCAAGTGCAGCCGCCGGGAGCTCCCATGTGGCTGTAACTAAGGATTATATTACAAGAGTCCTATTAAGTGACAACCTTGGCAGTTTAGCTTCCTCTGGCCCCTGGGGGTAATAGCCATGTGCTCAGTATAACCGTCTGATATATAGCCATGTGCTCAGTATAACCGACTGATATATAGCCATGTGCTCAGTATAACCGACTGATATATAGCCATGTGCTCAGTATAACCGACTGATATATAGCCATGTGCTCAGTATAACCGACTGATATATAGCCATGTGCTCAGTATAACCGACTGATATATAGCCATGTGCTCAGTATAACCGACTGATATATAGCCATGTGCTCAGTATAACCGACTGATATATAGCCATGTGCTCAGTATAACCGACTGATATATAGCCATGTGCTCAGTATAACCATCTGATATATAGCAATGTGCTCAGTATAACCGACTGATATATAGCCATGTGCTCAGTATAACCGACTGATATATAGCCATGTGCTCAGTATAACCGACTGATATATAGCCATGTGCTCAGTATAACCGACTGATATATAGCCATGTGCTCAGTATAACCGACTGATATATAGCCATGTGCTCAGTATAACCGACTGATATATAGCCATGTGCTCAGTATAACCGACTGATATATAGCCATGTGCTCAGTATAACCGACTGATATATAGCCATGTGCTCAGTATAACCGACTGATATATAGCCATGTGCTCAGTATAACCATCTGATATATAGCAATGTGCTCAGTATAACCGACTGATATATAGCCATGTGCTCAGTATAACCGACTGATATATAGCCATGTGCTCAGTATAACCGACTGATATATAGCCATGTGCTCAGTATAACCGACTGATATATAGCCATGTGCTCAGTATAACCGACTGATATATAGCCATGTGCTCAGTATAACCGACTGATATATAGCCATGTGCTCAGTATAACCGTCTGATATACAGCAATGTGCTCAGTATAACCGTCTGATATATAGCCATGTGCTCAGTATAACCGACTGATATATAGCCATGTGCTCAGTATAACCGACTGATATATAGCCATGTGCTCAGTATAACCGACTGATATATAGCCATGTGCTCAGTATAACCGACTGATATATAGCAATGTGCTCAGTATAACCGACTGATATATAGCAATGTGCTCAGTATAACCGTCTGATATATAGCCATGTGCTCAGTATAACCATCTGATATATAGCAATGTGCTCAGTATAACCGACTGATATATAGCCATGTGCTCAGTATAACCGTCTGATATATAGCCATGTGCTCAGTATAACCGTCTGATATATAGCCATGTGCTCAGTATAACCGTCTGATATATAGCCATGTGCTCAGTATAACCGTCTGATATACAGCAATGTGCTCAGTATAACCGTCTGATATATAGCCATGTGCTCAGTATAACCGTCTGATATATAGCCATGTGCTCAGTATAACCGACTGATATATAGCCATGTGCTCAGTATAACCGACTGATATATAGCCATGTGCTCAGTATAACCGACTGATATATAGCCATGTGCTCAGTATAACCGTCTGATATACAGCAATGTGCTCAGTATAACCGTCTGATATATAGCCATGTGCTCAGTATAACCATCTGATATATAGCCATGTGCTCAGTATAACCGACTGATATATAGCAATGTGCTCAGTATAACCGTCTGATATATAGCCATGTGCTCAGTATAACCATCTGATATATAGCCATGTGCTCAGTATAACCGACTGATATATAGCCATGTGCTCAGTATAACCGACTGATATATAGCCATGTGCTCAGTATAACCGACTGATATATAGCCATGTGCTCAGTATAACCGACTGATATATAGCCATGTGCTCAGTATAACCGTCTGATATACAGCAATGTGCTCAGTATAACCGTCTGATATATAGCCATGTGCTCAGTATAACCATCTGATATATAGCCATGTGCTCAGTATAACCGACTGATATATAGCCATGTGCTCAGTATAACCATCTGATATATAGCCATGTGCTCAGTATAACCGAGTGATATATAGCCATGTGCTCAGTATAACCGACTGATATATAACCATGTGCTCAGTATAACCGACTGATATATAGCCATGTGCTCAGTATAACCGACTGATATATAGCCATGTGCTCAGTATAACCGTCTGATATATAGCCATGTGCTCAGTATAACCGACTGATATATAGCCATGTGCTCAGTATAACCGACTGATATATAGCCATGTGCTCAGTATAACCGTCTGATATACAGCAATGTGCTCAGTATAACCGACTGATATATAGCAATGTGCTCAATATAACCGACTGATATATAGCCATGTGCTCAGTATAACCGTCTGATATATAGCCATGTGCTCAGTATAACCGTCTGATATATAGCCATGTGCTCAGTATAACCAACTGATATATAGCCATGTGCTCAGTATAACCGACTGATATATAGCCATGTGCTCAGTATAACCGACTGATATATAGCCATGTGCTCAGTATAACATCTGATATATAGCCATGTGCTCAGTATAACCGACTGATATATAGCAATGTGCTCAGTATAACCGACTGATATATAGCCATGTGCTCAGTATAACCGACTGATATATAGCCATGTGCTCAGTATAACCGTCTGATATACAGCAATGTGCTCAGTATAACCGACTGATATATAGCAATGTGCTCAATATAACCGACTGATATATAGCCATGTGCTCAGTATAACCGTCTGATATATAGCCATGTGCTCAGTATAACCGTCTGATATATAGCCATGTGCTCAGTATAACCAACTGATATATAGCCATGTGCTCAGTATAACCGACTGATATATAGCCATGTGCTCAGTATAACCGACTGATATATAGCCATGTGCTCAGTATAACCGTCTGATATATAGCCATGTGCTCAGTATAACCGACTGATATATAGCCATGTGCTCAGTATAACCGTCTGATATACAGCAATGTGCTCAGTATAACCGACTGATATATAGCCATGTGCTCAGTATAACCGTCTGATATATAGCCATGTGCTCAGTATAACCGACTGATATATAGCAATGTGCTCAGTATAACCGTCTGATATACAGCGATGTGCTCAGTATAACCGACTGATATATAGCCATGTGCTCAGTATAACATCTGATATATAGCCATGTGCTCAGTATAACCATCTGATATATAGTGATGTGCTCAGTATAACTGATATACAGCTCCGTCCTCAGTATATCCGTCTGATATATAGCAATGTGCTCAGTATAACTGATATATAGCAATGTGCTCAGTATAACTGATATACAGCGATGTGCTCAGTATAACCGTCTGATATACAGTGATGTGCTCAGTATAACTGATATACAGCGATATACACAGGTGCAGCAGTATATACTGCTAGACATTTGGTCCGTTTTGATCAGAGATGGCGAGGGTCTGATGCACAGCCCGGTGTACAGTATAACAGTCTGATGTACAGCCCCGTGTACAGTATAACAGTCTGATGCACAGCCCCGTGTACAGTATAACAGTCTGATGTACTGTACAGTATAACAGTCTGATGTACAGCCCCGTGTACAGTATAACAGTCTGATGTACTGTACAGTATAACAGTCTGATGTACAGCCCCGTGTACAGTATAACAGTCTGATGTACAGCCCCGTGTACAGTATAACAGTCTGATGTACTGTACAGTATAACAGTCTGATGTACAGCCCCGTGTACAGTATAACAGTCTGATGTACAGCCCCGTGTACAGTATAACAGTCTGATGTACTGTACAGTATAACAGTCTGATGTACAGCCCCGTGTACAGTATGTCTGATGCACAGCCCGGTGTACAGTATAACAGTCTGATGTACAGCCCCGTGTACAGTATAACAGTCTGATGTACAGCCCCGTGTACAGTATAACAGTCTGATGCACAGCCCCGTGTACAGTATAACAGTCTGATGTACAGCCCCGTGTACAGTATAACAGTCTGATGTACAGCCCGTGTACAGTATAACAGTCTGATGTACAGCCCGTGTACAGTATAACAGTCTGATGCACAGCCCCGTGTACAGTATAACAGTCTGATGTACAGCCCCGTGTACAGTATAACAGTCTGACGCACAGCCCCGTGTACAGTATAACAGTCTGATGTACAGCCCCGTGTACAGTATAACAGTCTGATGCACAGCCCCGTGTACAGTATAACAGTCTGATGTACAGCCCCGTGTACAGTATAACAGTCTGATGTACAGCCCGTGTACAGTATAACAGTCTGATGTACAGCCCGTGTACAGTATAACAGTCTGATGCACAGCCCGGTGTACAGTATAACAGTCTGATGTACAGCCCCGTGTACAGTATAACAGTCTGATGTACAGCCCCGTGTACAGTATAACAGTCTGATGCACAGCCCCGTGTACAGTATAACAGTCTGATGTACAGCCCCGTGTACAGTATAACAGTCTGATGTACAGCCCGTGTACAGTATAACAGTCTGATGTACAGCCCCGTGTACAGTATAACAGTCTGATGTACAGCCCCGTGTACAGTATAACAGTCTGATGTACAGCCACGTGTACAGTATAAGTCTGACGCACAGCTCCGTGTACAGTATAACAGTCTGATGTACAGCCCCGTGTACAGTATGTCTGATACACAGTCCGTGTACAGTATAACAGTCTGATGTACAGCCCCGTGTACAGTATAACAGTCTGATGTACAGCCCCGTGTACAGTATAACAGTCTGATGCACAGCCCGGTGTACAGTATAACAGTCTGATGTACAGCCCCGTGTACAGTATAACAGTCTGATGTACAGCCCGGTGTACAGTATAACAGTCTGACGCACAGCCCCGTGTACAGTATAACAGTCTGATGTACAGCTCCGTGTACAGTATAACAGTCTGATGTACAGCCACGTGTACAGTATAAGTCTGACGCACAGCTCCGTGTACAGTATAACAGTCTGATGTACAGCCCCGTGTACAGTATGTCTGATACACAGTCCGTGTACAGTATAACAGTCTGATGTACAGCCCCGTGTACAGTATAACAGTCTGATGCACAGCCCGGTGTACAGTATAACAGTCTGATGTACAGCCCCGTGTACAGTATAACAGTCTGATGTACAGCCCGGTGTACAGTATAACAGTCTGACGCACAGCCCCGTGTACAGTATAACAGTCTGATGTACAGCCCCGTGTACAGTATAACAGTCTGATGTACAGCCCGTGTACAGTATAACAGTCTGATGTACAGCCCCGTGTACAGTATAACAGTCTAATGTACAGCCACGTGTACAGTATAACAGTCTGATGTACAGCCCCATGTACAGTATAACAGTCTGATGTACAGCCCCATGTACAGTATAACAGTCTGATGTACAGCCCCGTGTACAGTATAACAGTCTAATGTACAGCCACGTGTACAGTATAACAGTCTGATGTACAGCCCCATGTACAGTATAACAGTCTGATGTACAGCCCCGTGTACAGTATAACAGTCTGACGCACAGCTCCGTGTACAGTATAACAGTCTGATACACAGTCCGTGTACAGTATAACAGTCTGATGTACAGCCCCGTGTACAGTATAACAGTCTGATGTACAGCCACGTGTACAGTATAACAGTCTGACGCACAGCTCCGTGTACAGTATAACAGTCTGATGTACAGCCCCGTGTACAGTATAACAGTCTGATGTACAGCCCGTGTACAGTATAACAGTCTGATGTACAGCCCCGTGTACAGTATAACAGTCTGATGTACAGCCCCGTGTACAGTATAAGTCTGACGCACAGCTCCGTGTACAGTATAACAGTCTGATGTACAGCCCCGTGTACAGTATGTCTGATACACAGTCCGTGTACAGTATAACAGTCTGATGTACAGCCCCGTGTACAGTATAACAGTCTGACGCACAGCTCCGTGTACAGTATAACAGTCTGATGTACAGCCCCGTGTACAGTATAACAGTCTGACGCACAGCTCCGTGTACAGTATAACAGTCTGATGTACAGCCCCGTGTACAGTATGTCTGATACACAGTCCGTGTACAGTATAACAGTCTGATGTACAGCCCGTGTACAGTATAACAGTCTGATGTACAGCCCGTGTACAGTATAACAGTCTGATGTACAGCCCCGTGTACAGTATAACAGTCTGATGTACAGCCCCGTGTACAGTATAACAGTCTGATGTACAGCCCCGTGTACAGTATAACAGTCTAATGTACAGCCCGTGTACAGTATAACAGTCTGATGTACAGCTCCGTGTACAGTATAACAGTCTGATACACAGTCCGTGTACAGTATAACAGTCTGATGTACAGCCCCGTGTACAGTATAACAGTCTGATACACAGTCCGTGTACAGTATAACAGTCTGATGTACAGCCACGTGTACAGTATAACAGTCTGACGCACAGCCCCATGTACAGTATAACAGTCTGACGCACAGCTCCGTGTACAGTGTGTCTGATACACAGTCCGTGTACAGTATAACAGTCTGACACACAGCTCCGTGTACAGTATAACAGTCTGATACACAGTCCGTGTACAGTATAACAGTCTGATGTACAGCCACGTGTACAGTATAACAGTCTGATGTACAGCCCCGTGTACAGTATAACAGTCTGATGTACAGCCCCGTGTACAGTATAAGTCTGACGCACAGCTCCGTGTACAGTATAACAGTCTGATGTACAGCCCGTGTACAGTATAACAGTCTGATGTACAGCCCCGTGTACAGTATAACAGTCTGATGTACAGCCCCGTGTACAGTATAAGTCTGACGCACAGCTCCGTGTACAGTATAACAGTCTGATGTACAGCCCCGTGTACAGTATGTCTGATACACAGTCCGTGTACAGTATAACAGTCTGATGTACAGCCCCGTGTACAGTATAACAGTCTGACGCACAGCTCCGTGTACAGTATAACAGTCTGATGTACAGCCCCGTGTACAGTATAACAGTCTGACGCACAGCTCCGTGTACAGTATAACAGTCTGATGTACAGCCCCGTGTACAGTATGTCTGATACACAGTCCGTGTACAGTATAACAGTCTGATGTACAGCCCCGTGTACAGTATAACAGTCTGACGCACAGCTCCGTGTACAGTATAACAGTCTGATGTACAGCCCCGTGTACAGTATAACAGTCTGACGCACAGCTCCGTGTACAGTATAACAGTCTGATGTACAGCCCCGTGTACAGTATGTCTGATACACAGTCCGTGTACAGTATAACAGTCTGATGTACAGCCCGTGTACAGTATAACAGTCTGATGTACAGCCCGTGTACAGTATAACAGTCTGATGTACAGCTCCGTGTACAGTATAACAGTCTGATACACAGTCCGTGTACAGTATAACAGTCTGATGTACAGCCCCGTGTACAGTATAACAGTCTGATGTACAGCCCCGTGTACAGTATAACAGTCTGATGTACAGCCCCGTGTACAGTATAACAGTCTGATACACAGTCCGTGTACAGTATAACAGTCTGATGTACAGCCACGTGTACAGTATAACAGTCTGATGTACAGCCACGTGTACAGTATAACAGTCTGATGTACAGCTCCGTGTACAGTATAACAGTCTGATACACAGTCCGTGTACAGTATAACAGTCTGATGTACAGCCCCGTGTACAGTATAACAGTCTGATGTACAGCCCCGTGTACAGTATAACAGTCTGATGTACAGCCCCGTGTACAGTATAACAGTCTGATACACAGTCCGTGTACAGTATAACAGTCTGATGTACAGCCACGTGTACAGTATAACAGTCTGACGCACAGCCCCGTGTACAGTATAACAGTCTGATGTACAGCCCCGTGTACAGTGTGTCTGATACACAGTCCGTGTACAGTATAACAGTCTGACGCACAGCTCCGTGTACAGTATAACAGTCTGATACACAGTCCGTGTACAGTATAACAGTCTGATGTACAGCCACGTGTACAGTATAACAGTCTGACGCACAGCTCCGTGTACAGTGTAACAGTCTGATGTACAGCCCCGTGTACAGTATAACAGTCTGATGTACAGCCCCGTGTACAGTATGTCTGATACACAGTCCGTGTACAGTATAACAGTCTGATGTACAGCCCCGTGTACAGTATAACAGTCTGATGTACAGCCCCGTGTACAGTATAACAGTCTGATGTACAGCCCCGTGTACAGTATAACAGTCTGATGTACAGCCCCGTGTACAGTATAACAGTCTGATGTACAGCCCTGTGTACAGTATAACAGTCTGATGTACAGCCCTGTGTACAGTATAACAGTCTGATGTACAGCCCCGTGTACAGTATAACAGTCTGACGCACAGCCCCGTGTACAGTATAACAGTCTGACGCACAGCCCCGTGTACAGTATAACAGTCTGATGCACAGCCCCGTGTACAGTATAACAGTCTGACGCACAGCCCCGTGTACAGTATAACAGTCTGACGCACAGCCCCGTGTACAGTATAACAGTCTGACGCACAGCCCCGTGTACAGTATAACAGTCTGACGCACAGCCCCGTGTACAGTATAACAGTCTGATGCACAGCCCCGTGTACAGTATAACAGTCTGATGTACAGCCCCGTGTACAGTATAACAGTCTGATGTACAGCCCCGTGTACAGTATAACAGTCTGACGCACAGCCCCGTGTACAGTATAAGAGTTACCTTACCGCACGTCCCTGGCCCTCAGACATGTTAGGAAGGTATGTACAGGTGTGTAGGTCTCACAGGCAGTTAGGAAGGTAGGTAGGTAGGTACAGGTGTGGAGGGCTCACAGGCAGTTAGGAAGGTAGGTACAGGTGTGTATGGCTCACAGGCAGTTAGGAAGGTAGGTACAGGTGTTTAGGGCTCACAGGCAGTTAGGGAGGTAGGTACAGGTGTTTAGGGCTCACAGGCAGTTAGGGAGGTAGGTACAGGTGTTTAGGGCTCACAGGCAGTTAGGAAGGTAGGTACAGGTGTGTAGGGCTCACAGGCAGTTAGAAAGGTAGGTACAGGTGTGTAAGGCTCACAGGCAGTTAGGAAGGTAGGTACAGGTGTGTAGGGCTCACAGGCAGTTATGAAGGTAGGTACAGGTGTGTAGGACTCACAGGCAGTTATGAAGGTAGGTACAGGTGTGTAGGGATCACAGGCAGTTAGGAAGGTAGGTACAGGTGTGTAGGGATCACAGGCAGTTAGGAAGGTAGGTACAGGTGTGTAGGGCTCACAGGCAGTTAGGAAGGTAGGTACAGGTGTGTAGGGCTCACAGGCAATTATGAAGGTAGGTACAGGTGTGTAGGGCTCACAGGCAGTTAGAAAGGTAGGTACAGGTGTGTAGGGCTCACAGGCAGTTAGGAAGGTAGGTACAGGTGTGTAGGGCTCACAGGCAATTATGAAGGTAGGTACAGGTGTGTAGGGCTCACAGGCAGTTAGAAAGGTAGGTACATGTGTGTAAGGCTCACAGGCAGTTATGAAGGTAGGTACATGTGTGTAAGGCTCACAGGCAGTTAGGAAGGTAGGTACATGTGTGTAAGGCTCACAGGCAGTTAGAAAGGTAGGTACAGGTGTGTAAGGCTCACAGGCAGTTAGGAAGGTAGGTAGGTAGGTACAGGTGTGTAGGGCTCACAGGCAGTTAGGGAGGTAGGTACAGGTGTTTAGGGCTCACAGGCAGTTAGGAAGGTAGGTACAGGTGTTTAGGGCTCACAGGCAGTTAGGAAGGTAGGTACAGGTGTGTAGGGCTCACAGGCAGTTAGAAAGGTAGGTACAGGTGTGTAAGGCTCACAGGCAGTTAGGAATGTAGGTACAGGTGTGTAGGGCTCACAGACAGTTATGAAGGTAGGTACAGGTGTGTAGGACTCACAGGCAGTTATGAAGGTAGGTACAGGTGTGTAGGGATCACAGGCAGTTAGGAAGGTAGGTACAGGTGTGTAGGGATCACAGACAGTTAGGAAGGTAGGTACAGGTGTGTAGGGCTCACAGGCAGTTAGGAAGGTAGGTACAGGTGTGTAGGGCTCACAGGCAATTATGAAGGTAGGTACAGGTGTGTAGGGCTCACAGGCAGTTAGAAAGGTAGGTACAGGTGTGTAAGGCTCACAGGCAGTTAGGAAGGTAGGTACATGTGTGTAAGGCTCACAGGCAGTTAGGAAGGTAGGTACATGTGTGTAAGGCTCACAGGCAGTTAGAAAGGTAGGTACAGGTGTGTAAGGCTCACAGGCAGTTAGGAAGGTAGGTACAGGTGTGTAGGGCTCACAGGCAGTTATGAAGGTAGGTACAGGTGTGTAGGACTCACAGGCAGTTATGAAGGTAGGTACAGGTGTGTAGGGATCCCAGGCAGTTAGGAAGGTAGGTACAGGTGTGTAGGGATCACAGGCAGTTAGGAAGGTAGGTACAGGTGTGCAGGGCTCACAGGCAGTTAGGAAAGTAGGTACAGGTGTGTAGGGCTCACAGGCAATTATGAAGGTAGGCACAGGTGTGTAGGGCTCACAGGCAGTTAGAAAGGTAGGTACAGGTGTGTAAGGCTCACAGGCAGTTAGGAAGGTAGGTACATGTGTGTAAGGCTCACAGGCAGTTAGGAAGGTAGGTACATGTGTGTAAGGATCACAGGCAGTTAGGAAGGTAGGTACAGGTGTGTAGGGATCACAGGCAGTTAGGAAGGTAGGTACAGGTGTGTAGGGTTCACAGGCAGTTAGGAAGGTAGGTACAGGTGTGTAAGGCTCACAGGCAGTTAGGAAGGTAGGTACATGTGTGTAAGGCTCACAGGCAGTTAGGAAGGTAGGTTATGAAGGTAGGTACAGGTGCTGGAAATGTAACAATGCTGACGACATGAAAGATTTCGGTGCAAGAAATCTTGTTCAGTGAATATAATAAATTCTGTTCCGTCATTTTACTGCGCGTTTCATGGAGAATAAAGGCTGCTTATAAAGAGAGAATATCTTCTGTAGAAGTGTAGCAGGAGAGACGCTGAGGCCGCTTGTTTGGCCTCTATTCTGTGCTCTTATGACTTTGTCACTGTCATAAATCTTTTTTTAAAAGCTACAAAACCTGTATTTTTATCACTCTGTGTCCATTAAAGTATCAGCTGCAGATCAACACCCGATCTTACAGTAACCGTCACATTTACACGGTGGAATCCCATATATTGTGAGATGGAAGAAGAGTCCCGGGAATACAGCCAATCAACTCGCCAGAAACTAGTGACGTCGCTGAGACATTGCGCTTTGGGTTATAGACTATTATTTCCTGTCTTCTGTATGATAAATGTTACACCTAGGGCCGGTTATAGACCAAGTGTAGCCCAAAGTGACCATTTCCTTTGGCGATCACCCCGTCACCAAAAATAAACCGGATGCTGTCACATGACTGGCGGTCGGAATCCCGGTGCTCAGGAAGCCAACGCTGAGATCCTGATCGCTGGCAATGCCGACGGTCGGCATGTCGACACACAGGAAGTACTCCCATGCGAATAGAACCTGTGGCGAGCGCAGCGAGCCTGCAAGGGGCTCCGTCGCACTCGCCTAACCCCCGTTGGCGTTCTGGGGTCCGGGATCCCGACTGCCGGGAAAACAATCCCAACCTAAATAAACGTATCTCAGGATATTTCAACATATCAATTAATATCTGTATTATGTATTTTAAATCACAAAGTAACATTCAGTCACATTTCTTCCCCATTCTGCTGTTTGGTCTGACCAACAACTGAACCTCTTCACCATTCTGTGTGCTTTTGTGCATTGTGTTGCTGCCACATAACTGGCTGATTGGATATTTGTAGTAATAAGTGTGTGTGTGTGTGTGTGTGTGTGTGTGTGTGTGTGTGTGTGTGTGTGTGTTGTGTCAGGACATAGGGCAGGGTTTGTTTATTGAACAAAGTAACAGATGTATTTTAATAATGTATTAAGATGGAAAAGTGTCTGGGGGCACTGGATCCGCAGTGACTGCTCTGTTTCCTGTGTTCATCTTAAGGATCTCATTTCTATCCATTTGGAGACTTGTATTATAATAACCTCTCTTTTATCCACGCTGAAGAATGTATTATTTATATAGCTCCAGGGTTTAGAATCTTACTCCCAATAATTTCAGTGTAAGCTATGAAACAGACACAGACGTGTGACATCATTGTTAGCGGGAGATGGCATTTGCTTAACAGATAGAAGCTCCTGCAGCAGGCTGCCTGGGTGTTACACTATCATTGGAATATATCCGGTCGAATGGTCGACAGTAACTAAGTTGACTTTCATACGGTCTTCACCACAGTGTTGACATCAGAATGTTAACATCCTAAAACTGACACAGTGCCGCCACATGACATGTCAACTGTTTCAGGATGCCGGTGGTTAAGGTTAGGTGCCGCCAGGAGGGTTAGGCTGCAGGGGGAGGTTACGGTTAGGGTACAACTCTATTCATAACTAATATGTATTATTCGTATTATTATTATTCAGAAAACATGTACATTGTCATCCGCAGGAAACAAACACAAAACACATTATCCCATACAGGAAAAAAAAAACACATTGTTCCCCACAGGAAGAAAAACAAAACAAAACATTGTTCCACACATGAAAAAAACACACATTGTCCACCACAGGAAGAAAAAAAAACAGAACCACATTGGCCCCTACAAGAAAAAATAAAACACATTGTCCCCAACAGGAAAATATAAAAAACTGATTCAGTTTCTTTGCACCTTAGCTGCTGCTCAGCCGCGGCCTGCGTGTCAGTGACACACTCACTGAGTCATTGCATCACTGTGTGCGAGTTGGGGACATCGTATGTGCAAGACTACGAGAATGCAACACAGTGTGCGGGCCTCGAGCCAGCCCTGGTTACCATTTGCTGAACTGACCATTCACACCGCCCTCAGTGCATTCACAGCAAAGTCACTGAATGATCTGAATCCTACCATGTTAAACTCACAGTCACAGCAACCATGTTACAACCCCATATTCTGAGCTAATGTGAATACATGGGGAGAACATCTAAACTCTACACAGAAAGGGACCTGAGCTTTCACAGTGACACAGGCTCCTCCCTCTGCGCTCCTCGCCGAATGTCAGACGCGTCCGAGCCGGGATACTGAACGCGGTTCCACTGGGGCAGGGACTGATGTGAATGACTGACTTTGAGGGTCATTCTGAGTTGTTCGCTCACTAGCAGTTTTTAGCAGTCGTGCAAGCACTATGCCGCCGCCCACTGGGAGTGTATCTTATATTAGCAGAAGTGCGAACGAAAGGATCGCAGAGCGGCTACAAAAAAAAATTGTGCAGTTTCAGAGTAGCTCCAGAGCTACTCCTAGCTTGCGATCACTTCAGACTGTTCAGTTCCGGATTTGACGTCACAAACACGCCATGTGTTCGCCCAGCCACGCCTGCGTTCTTCCAGGCACGCCTGCGTTTTTTCGAACACTCCCTGAAAACGGCCAGAAACGCCCCTTTCCTGTCAATCAATCTGCGGCTGCATTGCGACTGAAAAGCTTTGCTATACCTTGTGTAAAAATACTTTGGCCGTTGTGAAAGTATGTCGCGCGTGGGCACTGCGCCGCGTACGCATGCACAGAAGTGCCGCTTTTTCACTTAATCGCTGCGCAGCGAACATTTTTATCTAGCGATCAACTCGGAATGACCCCCTCGACCCCATAAAGCGCTGTGTAATATGTGTACACTATATGTGATCGGTCTGTCGTGTCGACATTCATTTTGTCAGTGTGATTAGAATATCGCCAGGGAAAGCCTTGTAGTGTCGCCATTGTGGATTGAAGACGCTGTTCATCCCGCTTTATAAATAACTGTGAATAAATGCATAGGGGGCCCTGCGCTGGAATGTCACAATGTAAGGGAGAGTAAACACTCCATTGTAATGGGGTTACAGGGCCGGGCCACACCTGATGTTTTTGGACTGAGTATAATGGGACGTGTCCTGTGAGATTGTGCTTCCTGCGGTTCCAGCAGCATAAGGAGATTTATACACATTCCTCATCCTGCACTTTTATTCCCTGTTATTGTTACATCGCATTGTCTCCCCCCGCAGAGCTGAGTGTTGCTGATACCCCCTCGTGAGTAGCAGAGAGGGTCGCCCCCTCCTGGAATGTGTACGGGTCACTTATTTATAGGGTTTCCTATTGATGCTCCATGAGTGTGTGTATATGATGTACTATCCCCCCACCCGTTATCCTGACATGGTGTCTCCTGCTCCGTACTCTGTGAGATAGTCACATATACCCAGTAATTGCATCTTCACTCACTGTAATTACTCATATTGTGGGTTACCGCACAGCGAGATAATCTGCAGGTGTGCAGAGCATGTTACAGTGCAGGTGACAGGTATTCCCCGCAGTCAGCCGTCAGAGATACCCCGCACAGTGAGATAATCTGCAGGCGCGCAGAAGCATGTTACAGTGCAGGTGACAGGTATTCCCTGCAGTCAGCAATCAGAGGTACCCCGCACAGCGAGATAATCTGCAGGTGTGCAGAGCATGTTACAGTGCAGGTGACAGGTATTCCCCGCAGTCAGCCGTCAGAGGTACCCCACACAGCGAGATAATCTGCAGGCGCGCAGAGCATGTTACAGTGCAGGTGACAGGTATTCCCTGCAGTCAGCCGTCAGAGATACCCCGCACAGCGAGATAATCTGCAGGCGCGCAGAGCATGTTACAGTGCAGGTGACAGGTATTCCCCGCAGTCAGCCATTGAGACGTACCCCGCACAGCGAGATAATCTGCAGGCGCGCAGAGCATGTTACATTGCAGGTGACAGGTATTCCCCGCAGTCAGCCGTCAGAGATACCCCGCACAGCGAGATAATCTGCAGGCGCGCAGAGCATGTTACAGTGCAGGTGACAGGTATTCCCCGCAGTCAGCCATTGAGACGTACCCCGCACAGCGAGATAATCTGCAGGCGCGCAGAGCATGTTACATTGCAGGTGACAGGTATTCCCCGCAGTCAGCCGTCAGAGATACCCCGCACAGCGAGATAATCTGCAGGTGTGCAGAGCATGTTACAGTGCAGGTGACAGGTATTCCCCGCAGTCAGCAATCAGACGTACCCCAGCAGCTGCCGTTCCTATCACCTGCACTATAGTGACGGCAGAAGTTCCTTAGTGGACCCCGGCAGCCCGACAATTAGAATGCTAGGCACTCTCTAGTAGTCAAAGGGTTAATGCTTTACATTCCAGCATTCAAAGGGTTAAAAGAGTCACTCATACTTCGCTTCGCTTGACGTGGGTGTCTGTTATTTCTCGGCGGAACTCATGTTACACAGACAGTAGTGCCATCTAATATTGTCATGTATATTTTATATTGATTACATTTCTTTGTAAACAATATTTGCAGTGTTTCCTTCAGGGAGTAACACAGAAAGATAATTGGGGCTACTGACTCATGAGCAAGCCACGTAACGCTGCCCATGGGAGAAGCAGCTGGTCCTGGGAGCTACGTCTGCAGCCCTGAGCGTTTGCCCCTGCGACTTGTTGATTGTCATAGTGAAGCAGACACTAAAGGTGGGTACACACTAGGCGATGTGGTGTGTACCCTCCCAGCATGGGATGCCCTACGGCGGGCATACACATTGTGCGATATTGCACAGTGACGTCATGCCATGCCGGGCTGTACATGCAGCTTTGGCCGATGAGTCCATATTGAGATGCATGTGTGATATGTGCTTGACATGTACATCCGACACTGCGGATGTCACCGCGCACCAACACCTGCATGTACGTCCAACACCGCGCATCGGCCGTCGTCCGCTGCATACACACTAGACGATGTAGTAAACGATATCGCTCAAGAGGGGGAAAATTAGCGATGTCGTTTACTGTATCGCGCAGTGTGTTCCGGCCTTTACAGGAAACTGCAGGCGCTTAACTTGGAAAGGAAAATGTTGGGATAAGGAGTATACGTGGTATAAACAGTCACCTGCGCCACATCCCGGTACAATCTCTGCCTTAATTAGGTTCCTCTACAGAGCAGTCAGATTGTGGGGGTAATTCAGATCTGATCTCAGCAGCAAATGTGTTAGCTAATGGGCAAAACCATGTGCACTGCAGGTGGGCCAGGTGTAACATGTGCAGAGAGAGTTAGATTTGGGTGGGGTGTGTTCAAACTGAAATCTAAGTTGCAGTATAAAAATAAAGCAGCCAGTATTTACCCTGCACAGAAACAATATAACCCACCCAAATCTAACTCTCTCTGCACATGTTACATCTGCCCCCCCCTGCAGTGCACATGTTACATCTGCCCCACCTGCACTGCACATGTTACATCTGCCCCACCTGCACTGCACATGTTACATCTGCCCCACCTGCACTGCACATGTTACATCTGCCCCACCTGCACTGCACATGTTACATCTGCCCCACCTGCACTGCACATGTTACATCTGCCCCATCTGCTCTGCACATGTTACATCTGCCCCACCTGCACTGCACATGGTTTTGTCCATTAGTTAACAACTTTTCTGCTGCGATCAGATCTGAATTAGACCCAATGTTGGGTTTCGTTGCATAACTTGGGCGGAGTGTGGTTCCGCAGAAGCATGATCGCAACACAAACTTTAGTACGCCGAGTGTCTGGTTTATCCTTTATTGCACCTCTCCCCTATGTCACAGCGAGATCATACATACCTCAGTTTCTTTCTAGGTCACTAAGCCATGCAATAGTGAGGACGCCATCTAATCTCATCCAGTCGTTTTTGCGTGATGCCGAAACAGACAAAAATTCTGATTTTTTTTGTTTGTCCCCATATTTCATATACAGTCCCTAGAGGTATATTTCTCCCCTATGTACAGACACAGCTCACACAGTCCCCGCAGCTAACTGAACACCCGCTTAATATAAAACGGTATGGTGCTATTAGATTTAGCAGAAATGGGTATAAGAATAAAAGGAAACAGGACTCGTATAATCTGTATGCCAGATAATGGCGGAAATGGACCTGCGCCGTATTAGATTAATTCCCAAGACACATGATAACGAAGGGCTAAATTTACGCTGCGCTTTTAGTGTCATTTAGAAACTGCCGGAAAGCGCCGTCAAGTGACGGAAGATTCTATTTCTAATTGGCAGCATTTATTAAAGGTCGGTTTTGCTGTGTAAACTGAATCCGCCGTCGATCCCCATCAGTTTCTATAGGACAGTCCGCCGTTCCGTGTTCTGTTTGGCGTAGTTCCGATTGAAACCGCTGCAGATTGGAAACCATACTATTTACATTCATGATATGGCGCTCACATAGAAACAGACCACAGTAGAGTCAAAGCTGCTCTATATACATTGCTAAAAGTGCATGGGGGAGGTGTATCAAACCTTTGAGAGAGATAAAGTAGGGCGGTTACCCATAGCAACCAACAGCTTCTGGCGGTCATTCATAGACTTTACGAAATAAATGCTAGTTATATGCTGAGTGGTTGCTTTGGGCAACTCCTCCACTTTATCTCCCTCCAAGGTTTGATGCATCTCCCTTCAAGTGCGGAAAACACATTCAAGATATCCCTGCGGTATTTTGTATCCATTCTCTAAGTGTATACACACGAGTATATAGATTAATAGTAATAAACAAAAAATATACTACGCGGCTAACAGTTTGTGGACACGTCTTCCAATGATTGTGTATGCCCGTTTCTGTCGCACCAATCCAGGTGCGCTCAGCCATGCAATCGCCATAGCTAAACATCAGCGGTAGGATGGGGTCGTACAACGACTGTCAGTGTGGTGACGTCAGGCCACCTTTCACATTCCTGCACCGGTCCCCTGTAAGCGCTGTGACATTGAAACATCTTGTTATATGTGGTATATGTGATATAAGTGGTGTATGTGGTATAAGTGGTATATGTGGTATAAGTGGTGTATGTGGTATAAGTAGTGTATGTGGTATACGTGGTATAAGTGGTATATGTGGTATAAGTGGTATATGTAGTATAAGTGGTGTATGTGGTATATGTGATATAAGTGGTATATGTGGTATATGTAGTATAAGTGGTGTATGTGGTATATGTGATATAAGTGGTATACGTGGTATATGTGGTATATGTGGTAACTGGTATATGTGGTATATGGTATAAGTGGTATATGTGATAACTGGTATATGTGGTATAAGTGGTAACTGGTATATGTGGTATATGTGGTATAAGTGGTATATGTGGTATAAGTAGTATATGTGGTATAAGTGATATATGTGGTGTAAGTGGCATATGTGGTATATGTAGTATAAGTGGTATATGTGGTATAAGGGGTATATGTGGTATAAGTGGTGTATGTGGTACAAGTGGTATATGTGGTATATGTGATATAAGTGGTATATGTGGTATATATGGTATAAGTGGTATATGTGATATAAGTGGTATATGTGGTATGTGGTATATGTGGTATATATGGTATAAGTGGTATATGTGGTATAAGTGGTATATGTGGTATATGTGGTATATGGTTAGTTCCAGTAAAAGAAAATATTAATGTTACAGCATACAATGACATTCTGAAGAATTGCGCGCTCCTAACTATGTGGCGACAGTTTAGGGACGCACCATTCCTGGGTAAGTATGACAATGCCGCCCTGCGCAGAGCCCATCAGACCCCTACAGGGTGAGCCGATATGCTGATTACGAGCCAGCGCTCATCACTAGAGCTGTACCCGGTCAGTGGGGCACTGTGTGTGGCATATAAGGTGAGCTTTATGATTGCTCTACCATCTGCGTCTCAGCTGGCGGCAGGAGTGTTAAAAAAGCATCTATAATTAGTTTCACGCTATCAAAGTCTCTAAAGCTTCTGGGGGCACAGAGGCCACTTATAGTTTCCATGCCGCAGTGTGTCCCCGCGCACATGGCATCCAACCCTGCCAGATTTGGATGTTCTGCCTTGCACGTCCCTGATTTGTGTTTCCTCCGTGTGTGTCAGTACTGATAGAAGTACTCAGGCTGCATTTTTAAGGAATACCACTCTATATTTGCCATGGGCACCATAAACCCCAGATACACCTCTGGCAGTCCTGTTAAAGTTGGAAGGCAGACATACAGCGCAGAACAGGGCGGTGCGGGTTCCACCCCCACTCCAGGACCAGTATAAGTCCTTCTTTATGCAACGCTGTACCTACCAGGAGCGATGGGGGGGGCCTAAAAATCTAAGTGCAGATTACAGCTCAGCGATGGGTTTGTGCGACGGATCCATTCGCACGGGCGTTCGTAAGGAGATTGACAGGTAGAGGGCGTTTGTGGGTGTCAGCTGACCGTTTTCAGGGAGTGTCTGGAAAAACGCAGGCATGTCCAAGCGTTTGCAGGGAGGGTTCCCGACGTTAATTCCGGTCCCAGACAGGCTGAAGTGATCGCAGCGGCTGAGTAAGTTCTGGGCTGCCCAGAGACTGCACAGACTGTTTGTACATCTCTGCTACACATGCGATCACACACCTACACAGCTAAAATACACTCCCCTATAAGCGGCGACTATCTGATCACAGCGGTGCAGAAATCGCCTGCTAGCAATCAGGTCTGAATTAGGCCCCTGGTTCCTGGATTTCTGACGCCACAGACACGTTACACAATACAATGGAAACTTCCCCAGGAGAGTGCGTATTAGTTAGTGATGAGCGGGTTCGGTTTCTCGGAAACCGAACCCCCCCGAACTACACCCATTTTACACGGGTCCGAGGCATACTCGGATTCTCCCGTATGGCTCGGGTAACCCGAGCGCGCCCGAACGTCATCATCCCGCTGTTGGATTCTCGCGAGATTCGGATTCTATATAAGCAGCCGCGCGTCGCCGCCATTTTCACTCGTGCATTGGAAATGTTAGGGAGAGGACGTGGCTGGCGTCCTCTCCGTTTATTCATTGTTGAGTTGATGCAAATATTTGTGCTTGTTTATATCTTAATTGTGGGGACTGGGGAGCAGCTGTATATTAATATAGGAGGAGTACAGTGCAGAGTTTTGCTGACCAGTGACCACCAGTTATCCGTTCTCTGCCTGAAAAAAACGCTCCATATCTGTGCTCAGTGTGCTGCATATATCTGTGCTCACACTGCTTAATTGTGGGGACTGGGGACCACCAGTATAATATTATATAGGAGGAGTACAGTGCAGAGTTTTGCTGACAGTGACCACCAGTATACGTTGTCTGCCTGAAAAACACTCCATATCTGTGCTCAGTGTGCTGCTTTATTGTGGGGACTGGGGACCACCAGTATAATATTATATAAGAGGAGTACAGTGCAGAGTTTTGCTGACCAGTGACCACCAGTATATAATATATAGCATTACGGTACAGTAGGCCACTGCTGTACCTACCTCTGTGTCGTCAAGTATACTATCCATCTACATTCTATACCTGTGGTGCATTTCAGTTGTGCAGTTTGCTGACACAGTGACCACCAGTATATATAGCAGTACGGTACGGAAGGCCACTGCTGTACCTACCTCTGTGTCGTCAAGTATACTATGCATCTACATTCTATACCTATGGTGCATTTTTGTTTTGCAGTTTGCTGACACAGTGACCACCAGTACATATAGCAGTACGGTATGGAAGGCCACTGCTGTACCTACCTCTGTGTCGTCAAGTATACTATCCATCTAGATTCTATACCTGTGGTGCATTTCAGTTGTGCAGTTTGCTGACACAGTGACCACCAGTATATATAGCAGTACGGTACTGAAGGCCACTGCTGTACCTACCTCTGTGTCGTCAAGTATACTATCCATCTACATTCTATACCTGTGGTGCATTTTAGTTTTGCAGTTTGCTGACACAGTGACCACCAGTATATATAGCAGTACGGTACGGAAGGCCACTGCTGTACCTACCTCTGTGTCGTCAAGTATACTATCCATCTACATTCTATACCTGTGGTGCATTTTAGTTTTGCAGTTTGCCTACACAGTGACCACCAGTATATATAGCAGTACGGTACGGAAGGCCACTGCTGTACCTACCTCTGTGTCGTCAAGTATACTATCCATCTACATTCTATACCTGTGGTGCATTTTAGTTTTGCAGTTTGCTGATACAGTGACCACCAGTATATATAGCAGTACGGTACGGAAGTCCACTGCTGTACCTACCTCTGTGTCGTCAAGTATACTATCCATCTAGATTCTATACCTGTGGTGCATTTCAGTTGTGCAGTTTGTTGACACAGTGACCACCAGTATATATAGCAGTACGGTACGGAAGGCCACTGCTGTACCTACCTCTGTGTCGTCAAGTATACTATCCATCTAGATTCTATACCTGTGGTGCATTTCAGTTGTGCAGTTTGCTGACACAGTGACCACCAGTATATATAGCAGTACGGTACGGCAGGCCACTGCTGTACCTACCTCTGTGTCGTCAAGTATGCTATCCATCTACATTCTATACCTGTGGTGCATTTTAGTTTTGCAGTTTGCTGACACAGTGACCACCAGTATATATAGCAGTACGGTACGGAAGGCCACTGCTGTACCTACCTCTGTTTCGTCAAGTATACTATCCATCTAGATTCTATACCTGTGGTGCATTTCAGTTGTGCAGTTTGCTGACACAGTGACCACCAGTATATATAGCAGTACGGTACGGAAGGCCACTGCTGTACCTACCTCTGTGTCGTCAAGTATACTATCCATCTACATTCTATACCTGTGGTGCATTTTAGTTTTGCAGTTTGCTGACACAGTGACCACCAGTATATATAGCAGTACGGTACGGAAGGCCACTGCTGTACCTACCTCTGTGTCGTCAAGTATACTATCCATCTACATTCTATACCTATGGTGCATTTTAGTTGTGCGCAGTATATATAGTAGTAGGCCATTGCTATTGATACTGGCATATAATTCCACACATTAAAAAATGGAGAACAAAAATGTGGAGGTTAAAATAGGGAAAGATCAAGATCCACTTCCACCTCGTGCTGAAGCTGCTGCCACTAGTCATGGCCGAGACGATGAAATGCCATCAACGTCGTCTGCCAAGGCCGATGCCCAATGTCATAGTAGAGAGCATGTAAAATCCAAAAAACAAAAGTTCAGTAAAATGACCCAAAAATCAAAATTGAAAGCGTTTGATGAGAAGCGTAAACTTGCCAATATGCCATTTACGTCACGGAGTAGCAAGGAACGGCTGAGGCCCTGGCCTATGTTCATGGCTAGTGGTTCAGACTCACATGAGGATGGAAGCACTCATCCTCTTGCTAGAAAAATGAAAAGACTTAAGCTGGCAAAAGCACAGCAAAGAACTGTGCGTTCTTCTAAATCACAAATCCCCAAGGAGAGTCCAATTGTGTCGGTTGCGATGCCTAACCTTCCCAACACTGGACGGGAAGAGCTTGCGCCATCCACCATTTGCACGCCCCCTGCAAGTGCTGGAAGGAGCACCCGCAGTCCAGTTCCTGATAGTCAAATTGAAGATGTCACTGTTGAAGTACATCAGGATGAGGATGTGGGTGTTGCTGGCGCTGTGGAGGAAATTGACAAGGAGGATTCTGATGGTGAGGTGGTTTGTTTAAGTCAGGCACCCGGGGAGACACCTGTTGTCCGTGGTACGAATATGGCCATTGACATGCCTGGTCAAAATACAAAAAAAATCACCTCTTAGGTGTGGAATTATTTCAACACAAATGCGGACTACAGGTGTCAAGCCGTGTGTTGCCTTTGTCAAGCTGTAATAAGTAGGGGTAAGGACGTTAACCACCTCGGAACATCCTCCCTTATACGTCACCTGCAGCGCATTCATCATAAGTCAGTGACAAGTTCAAAAACTTTGGATGACAGCGGAAGCAGTCCACTGACCACTAAATCCCTTCCTCTTGTAACCAAGCTCCTGCAAACCACACCACCAACTCCCTCAGTGTCAATTTCCTCCTTACCCAGGAAAGCCAATAGTCCTGCAGGCCATGTCACTGGCAAGTCTGACGAGTCCTATCCTGCCTGGGATTCCTCCGATGCATCCTTGAGTGTAATGCCTACTGCTGCTGGCGCTGCTGTTGTTGCTGCTGGGAGTCGATCGTCATCCCAGAGGGAAAGTCGGAAGACCACTTGTACTACTTCCAGTAAGCAATTGACTGTCCAACAGTCCTTTGCGAGGAAGATGAAATATCACAGCAGTCATCCTGCTGCAAAGCAGATAACCCAGGCCTTGGCAGCCTGGGCGGTGAGAAACGTGGTTCCGGTATCCACCGTTAATTCAGAGGCAACTAGAGACTTGATTGAGGTACTGTGTCCCCGGTACCAAATACCATCTAGGTTCCATTTCTCTAGGCAGGCGATACCGTAAATGTATACAGACGTCAGAAAAAGAGTCACCAGTGTCCTAAAAAATGCAGTTGTACCCAATGTCCACTTAACCACGGACATGTGGACAAGTGGAGCAGGGCAGACTCAGGACTATATGACTGTGACAGCCCACTGGGTAGATGTATTGCCTCCCGCAGCAAGAACAGCAGCGGCGGCACCAGTAGCAGCATCTCGCAAACGCCAACTCGTTCCTAGGCAGGCTACGCTTTGTATCACCGCTTTCCAGAAGAGGCACACAGCTGACAACCTCTTACGGAAACTGAGGAAGATCATCGCAGAATGGCTTACCCCAATTGGACTCTCCTGGGGATTTGTGACATCGGACAACGCCAGCAATATTGTGCGTGCATTACATCTAGGCAAATTCCAGCACGTCCCATGTTTTGCACATACATTGAATTTGGTGGTGCAGAATTATTTAAAAAACGACAGGGGCGTGCAAGAGATGCTGTCGGTGGCCCGAAGAATTGCAGGCCACTTTCGGCATTCAGCCACCGAGTACAGAAGACTGGAGCACCACCAAACAATCCTGAACCTGCCCTGCCATCATCTGAAGCAAGAGGTGGTAACGAGGTGGAATTCAACCCTCTATATGTTTCAGAGGATGGAGGAGCAGCAAAAGGCCATTCAAGCCTACACATCTGCCCACGATATAGGCAAAAGAGGGGGAATGCACCTGACTCAAGCGCAGTGGAGAATGATTTCAACGTTGTGCAAGGTTCTGCAACCCTTTGAACTTGCCACATGTGAAGTCAGTTCAGACACTGCCAGCCTGAGTCAGGTCATTCCCCTCATCAGGCTTTTGCAGTAGAAGCTGGAGACATTGAAGGAGGAGCTAAAACAGAGCGATTCCGCTAGACATGTGGGACTTGTGGATGGAGCCCTTAATTCGCTTAACCAGGATTCACGGGTGGTCAATCGTGCTCGATCCTAGATTTAAAACCTACGTTGTATCTCTCTTTCCGGCAGACACAAGTCTGCAGAGGTTCAAAGACCTGCTGGTGAGAAAATTGTCAAGTCAAGCGGAACGTGACCCGTCAACATCTCTTCCTTCACATTCTCCCGCAACTGGGGGTGCGAGGAAAAGGCTAAGAATTCCGAGCCCACCCGCTGGCGGTGATGCAGGGCAGTCTGGAGCGAGTGCTGACATCTGGTCCGGACTGAAGGACCTGCCAACGATTACTGACATGTCGTCTACTGTCACTGCATATGATTCTCTCACCATTGAAAGAATGGTGGAGGATTATATGAGTGACCGCATCCAAGTAGGCACGTCAGACAGTCCGTACGTATACTGGCAGGAAAAAGAGGCAATTTGGAGGCCCTTGCACAAACTGGCTTTATTCTACCTAAGTTGCCCTTCCTCCAGTGTGTACTCCGAAAGAGTGTTTAGTGCAGCCGCTCACCTTGTCAGCAATCGGCGTACGAGGTTACTTCCAGAAAATGTGGAGAAGATGATGTTCATCAAAATAAATTATAATCAATTCCTCCGTGGAGACATTCACCAGCAATTGCCTCCAGAAAGTACACGGGGACCTGAGATGGTGGATTCCAGTGGGGACGAATTAATAATCTGTGAGGAGGGGGATGTACACAGTGAAAGGGGTGAGGAATCGGAGGATGATGATGAGGTGGACATCTTGCCTCTGTAGATCCAGTTTGTGCAAGGAGAGATTGATTGCTTCTTTTTTGGTGGGGGCCCAAACCAACCAGTCATTTCAGTCACAGTCGTGTGGCAGACCCTGTCGCTGAAATGATGGGTTCGTTAAAGTGTGCATGTCCTGTTTATACAACATAAGGGTGGGTGGGAGGGCCCAAGGACAATTCCATCTTGCACCTCTTTTTTCTTTCATTTTTCTTTGCATCATGTGATGTATGGGGACAATTTTTTTGAAGTGCCATCCTGTCTGACACTGCAGTGCCACTCCTAGATGGGCCAGGTGTTTGTGTCGGCCACTTGTGTCGCTTAGCTTAGTCACACAGCGACCTTGGTGCGCCTCTGTTTTTCTTTGCATCATGTGCTGTTTGGGGAGTATTTTTTTGAAGTGCCATCCTGCCTGACACTGCAGTGCCACTCCTAGATGGGCCAGGTGTTTGTGTCGGCCACTTGTGTCGCTTAGCTTAGCCATCCAGCGACCTCAGTGCAAATTTTAGGACTAAAAATAATATTGTGAGGTGTGAGGTGTTCAGAATAGACTGGAAATGAGTGGAAATTATGGTTATTGAGGTTAATAATACTATGGGATCAAAATGACCCCCAAATTCTATGATTTAAGCTGTTTTTTAGGGTTTTTTGAAAAAAACACCCGAATCCAAAACACACCCGAATCCGACAAAAAATTTTCAGTGAGGTTTTGCCAAAACGCGTCCGAATCCAAAACACGGCCGCGGAACCGAATCCAAAACCAAAACCCGAAAAATGTCCGGTGCACATCACTAGTATTAGTGCACATGGGGGGTTTATCCGAGTTGATCACCGCTAGCAGTTTGTAGCAGCCGTGCAAACGCTATGCCGCCGCCCTCTGGGAGTGTATTTTACCTTAACAGAAGTGCGAATGAAAGGATCGCAGAGCGGCGGCATAATTTTTTTGTGCAGTTTTAGAGTAGCTCAAAACCTACTCAGCGCTTGCGAGCACTTCAGACTGTTCAGTTCCTGTTTTGACGTCACAAACACGTCCTGCGTTCGCCCAGCCACGCCTGCGTTTTTCCTGGCACGCCTGCGTTTTTCCGAACACTCCCTGAAAACGGTCAGTTGCCACCCAGAAACGCCAACTTCATGTCAATCACTCTGCGGCCAGCAGTGCAACTGAAAAGCTTCGCTAGACCTTGTGTGAAAGTACATAGTTCGTTGTAATATTACTTTGCGCGTGCGCATTGCGCCGCATACGCATGCGCAAAAGTGCCATTTTTTTTTACCTCATCGCTGCACAGCGAACTAAAGCAGCTAGCGATCAACTCGGAATGACCACCATGGTTTTGGAATGAGATATTATACAAGCACCTATGGGAGTGGTGACCACATATTTTTGCCGATGAAGCGATACTATCGGTGACATTACGATACGCATGCTTTTCACACAGTGATAAAAAGATATCGATTTTTTTTTTTGCAGCCATAAAAAATTAATCAAAAATAAACATGCGTTGGGGTCACGCAGCCTGTACGCTGTATATACACAGAACGCTGACAGTCAATGAGCGCTGACCTGTTGGGTAACACCCTGCGAGCCGCTGACTCAGTGTGTAATAGGACAAGTGTTCCCTTATCAGTCTTGTTAAGTATTTTTCCATTGTAACCATTTGAAGGTTTGTTTCCTTAATTAGCCACTAAAATTGACATAAAAAGTAACCTGGACGTACACTGGGTCTCTCCTCTTTCACCTACTGCTCAGGCAATTAATAGCCCTGGACAGACCACAAAGCACAAGGGACAAGTAACATGTGCAGAGGAATAATAATATGTAGAGGTCGGAGGCCAGACCAAGGCACTTGCACCTGACATTTTCATAAAGGTTTTTGTTTAGTTTTTACGGTAGGCTGGATTAAACCAAATGGTTTTTAAAAAGTAAAATATATATATATTTTTTTATTATGCTGTGACTACAGGCACGCCGCCGTGACTTCTTAAAAAAAAGCCTATTATACTGAAAATGTTTAATGGCAGTGACATGAACGCTGCTAATACTCAACTCCTCCGTGCGTGTTTCTCGGAAAAGTGCTTTTGCTTTTTCCATTTTGTATTACTATTCAGATTTATTTAATCACTGTAAGTAATAAGTAGGACTAATGCCTAACATTAACTTGTTCTTATTTTCAATGTCATCTATCTCTGCGTGTACTTTGTATGTATTAATGTTTTAGTCTATCTACATACATCCAGATGTAAAAGGAATAATGAGCAGTAAAAAATATTGGTTTTATTGAAAGATGTAAAATAAACCAAATCAAAGCCTAATATCGTTATTTAATGTTAGAAATCATTACAACTTTTTGATTGAGGCTTCTAACACATAATAATGTGGTTTTTTTTTTAATTAAAACATTAATGCAAAACAAAAAACACAAAAAAGTGGTTTAAACTAAAAAAAAAAAGGGTTAAACAAAAAACAGATTTTTGATTTTGTTTTATTTTTTTAACTTTTATTCCCATCCGTGCTTGCGGCAGATAATTAGTGATGTGACTGACTACTGTGTCGGGACGTATTTGTTATATTCTGTAATAAGTGGTGACCTCAGTGACAGATCAGCGCGGTGACATCACTGCAGTGACCGGTTACATGACCGGTCATATAGTAGTGGTAATAGAATATTTCCTCTATAGAGCTGTTAGTGGGTCCTAGTTAGGGACAGAGTATAAAGCAATAATGAGATGCAATGTTCCTGGATAGACTATATACATTATATGTACATTATAAATCCTGCTTCCTGGGAATGAATATGGGTCCGGAGCTCACACTGTATATGCTGGAGAACAAGCCCTCACAGGCCCTGATCTGCCACACTGATAACAATCTGCGGCCCCAGGCAGGGTATTAACACGTTTACTGGCTTATACAGGAGCAGCGGCCGAGCAGTGTGTGCAGGAGGGGCAGTAATATAAGTACTGGGGTAGAGGGGGAGAGAGGTGTGTGCAGGAGGGGCAGTAATATAAGTACTGGAGTAGAGGGGGGGAGAGGTGTGTGCAGGAGGGGCAGTAATATAAGTACTGGGGTAGAGGGGGAGAGAGGTGTGTGCAGGAGGGGCAGTAATATAAGTACTGGGGTAGAGGGGAGAGAGTGGTGTGTGCAGGAGGGGCAGTAATATAAGTACTGGGGTAGAGGGGGAGAGAGGTGTGTGCAGGAGGGGCAGTAATATAAGTACTGGGGTAGAGGGGGAGAGAGGTGTGTGCAGGAGGGGCAGTAATATAATTACTGGGGTAGTGGGGGAGAGAGGTGTGTGCAGGGGGGGCAGTAATATAAGTACTGGGGTAGAGGGGGAGAGAGGTGTGTGCAGGAGGGGCAGTAATATAAGTACTGGGGTAGAGGGGGAGAGAGGTGTGTGCAGGAGGGGCAGTAATATAATTACTGGGGTAGAGGGGGAGAGAGGTGTGTGCAGGAGGGGCAGTAATATAAGTACTGGGGTAGAGGGGGAGAGAGGTGTGTGCAGGAGGGGCAGTAATATAATTACTGGGGTAGAGGGGGAGAGAGGTGTGTGCAGGAGGGGCAGTAATATAAGTACTGGGGTAGAGGGGGAGAGAGGTGTGTGCAGGAGGGGCAGTAATATAAGTACTGGGGTAGAGGGGGGGAGAGGTGTGTGCAGGAGGGGCAGTAATATAAGTACTGGGGTAGAGGGGGAGAGAGGTGTGTGCAGGAGGGGGCAGTAATATAAGTACTGGGTAGAGGGGGAGAGAGGTGTGTGCAGGAGGGGCAGTAATATAAGTACTGGGGTAGAGGGAGAGAGAGGTGTGTGCAGGAGGGGCAGTAATATAAGTACTGGGGTAGAGGGGGAGAGAGGTGTGTGCAGGAGGGGCAGTAATATAAGTACTGGGGTAGAGGGGGAGAGAGTGTGTGCAGGAGGGGCAGTAATATAAGTACTGGGGTAGAGGGGGAGAGAGGTGTGTGCAGGAGGGGCAGTAATATAAGTACTGGGGTAGAGGGGGAGAGAGGTGTGTGCAGGAGGGGCAGTAATATAAGTACTGGGGTAGAGGGGGAGAGAGGTGTGTGCAGGGAGGGGCAGTAATATAAGCACTGGAGCAGAGAGGTGTGCAGGAGGGGCAGTAATATAAGTACTGGGGTAGAGGGGGAGAGAGGTGTGTGCAGGAGGGGGCAGTAATGTAAGCACTGGGGCAGAGAGGTGTGCAGGAGGGGGCAGTAATGTAAGCACTGGGGAGAGAGCTGTGTGCAGGAGGGGGCAGTAATGTAAGCACTGGGGCAGAGAGGTGTGTGCAGGAGGGGCAGTAATATAAGTACTGGGGTAGAGGGGGAGAGAGGTGTGTGCAGGAGGGGGCAGTAATGTAAGCACTGGGCAGAGAGGTGTGCAGGAGGGGGCAGTAATGTAAGCACTGGGGGAGAGAGGTGTGTGCAGGAGGGGGCAGTAATGTAAGCACTGCGGGAGAGAGGTGTGTGCAGGAGGGGCAGTAATGTAAGCACTGGGGCAGAGAGGTGTGCAGGAGGGGGCAGTAATGTAAGCACTGGGGGAGAGAGGTGTGTGCAGGAGGGGGCAGTAATGTAAGCACTGGGGGAGAGAGGTGTGTGCAGGAGGGGGCAGTAATGTAAGCACTGGGGCAGAGAGGTGCGTGCAGGAGGGGCAGTAATGTAAGCCACTGGGGCAGAGAGGTGTGTGCAGGAGGAGGCAGTAATGTAAGCACTGGGGGCAGAGAGGTGTGCAGGAGGGGGCAGTAATGTAAGCACTGGGTAGAGGGGGAGAGAGGTGTGTGCAGGAGGGGCAGTAATATAAGTACTGGGGTAGAGGGGGAGAGAGGTGTGTGCAGGAGGGGCAGTAATATAAGTACTGGGGTAGAGGGGGAGAGAGGTGTGTGCAGGAGGGGCAGTAATATAATTACTGGGGTAGAGGGGGAGAGAGGTGTGTGCAGGAGGGGCAGTAATATAAGTACTGGGGTAGAGGGGGAGAGAGGTGTGTGCAGGAGGGGCAGTAATATAAGTACTGGGGTAGAGGGGGAGAGAGGTGTGTGCAGGAGGGGCAGTAATATAAGTACTGGGGTAGAGGGGGAGAGAGGTGTGTGCAGGAGGGGCAGTAATATAAGTACTGGGGTAGAGGGGGAGAGAGGTGTGTGCAGGAGGGGCAGTAATATAATTACTGGGGTAGAGGGGGAGAGAGTGTGTGCAGGAGGGGCAGTAATATAAGTACTGGGGTAGAGGGGGGGAGAGGTGTGTGCAGGAGGGCAGTAATATAAGTACTGGGGTAGAGGGGGGGAGAGGTGTGTGTAGGAGGGGCAGTAATATAAGTACTGGGGTAGAGGGGGGGAGAGGTGTGTGCAGGAGGGGCAGTAATATAAGTACTGGGGTAGAGGGGGAGAGAGGTGTGTGCAGGAGGGGCAGTAATATAAGTACTGGGGTAGAGGGGGGGAGAGGTGTGTGCAGGAGGGGCAGTAATATAAGTACTGGGGTAGAGGGGGAGAGAGGTGTGTGCAGGAGGGGCAGTAATATAAGTACTGGGGTAGAGGGGGAGAGAGGTGTGTGCAGGAGGGGCAGTAATATAAGTACTGGGGTAGAGGGGAGAGAGGTGTGTGCAGGAGGGGCAGTAATATAAGTACTGGGGTAGAGGGGGAGAGAGGTGTGTGCAGGAGGGGCAGTAATATAAGTACTGGGTAGAGGGGGAGAGAGGTGTGTGCAGGAGGGGCAGTAATATAATTACTGGGGTAGAGGGGGAGAGAGGTGTGTGCAGGAGGGGCAGTAATATAAGTACTGGGGTAGAGGGGGAGAGAGGTGTGTGCAGGAGGGGCAGTAATATAAGTACTGGGGTAGAGGGGGAGAGAGGTGTGTGCAGGAGGGGCAGTAATATAATTACTGGGGTAGAGGGGGAGAGAGGTGTGTGCAGGAGGGGCAGTAATATAAGTACTGGGGTAGAGGGGGAGAGAGGTGTGTGCAGGAGGGGCAGTAATATAAGTACTGGGGTAGAGGGGGAGAGAAGTGTGTGCAGGAGGGGCAGTAATATAAGTACTGGGGTAGAGGGGGGGAGAGGTGTGTGCAGGAGGGGCAGTAATATAAGTACTGGGGTAGAGGGGGAGAGAGGTGTGTGCAGGAGGGGGCAGTAATATAAGTACTGGGGTAGAGGGGGAGAGAGGTGTGTGCAGGAGGGGCAGTAATATAAGTACTGGGGTAGAGGGGGAGAGAGGTGTGTGCAGGAGGGGCAGTAATATAAGTACTGGGGTAGAGGGGGAGAGAGGTGTGTGCAGGAGGGGCAGTAATATAAGTACTGGGGTAGAGGGGGAGAGAGGTGTGTGCAGGAGGGGCAGTAATATAAGTACTGGGGTAGAGGGGGAGAGAGGTGTGTGCAGGAGGGGCAGTAATATAAGTACTGGGGTAGAGGGGGAGAGAGGTGTGTGCAGGAGGGGCAGTAATATAAGTACTGGGTAGAGGGGGAGAGAGGTGTGTGCAGGAGGGGCAGTAATATAAGCACTGGAGCAGAGAGGTGTGCAGGAGGGGCAGTAATATAAGTACTGGGGTAGAGGGGGAGAGAGGTGTGTGCAGGAGGGGGCAGTAATGTAAGCACTGGGGCAGAGAGGTGTGCAGGAGGGGGCAGTAATGTAAGCACTGGGGGAGAGAGGTGTGTGCAGGAGGGGGCAGTAATGTAAGCACTGGGGCAGAGAGGTGTGTGCAGGAGGGGCAGTAATATAAGTACTGGGTAGAGGGGGAGAGAGGTGTGTGCAGGAGGGGGCAGTAATGTAAGCACTGGGGCAGAGAGGTGTGCAGGAGGGGGCAGTAATGTAAGCACTGGGGGAGAGAGGTGTGTGCAGGAGGGGGCAGTAATGTAAGCACTGCGGGAGAGAGGTGTGTGCAGGAGGGGCAGTAATGTAAGCACTGGGGCAGAGAGGTGTGCAGGAGGGGGCAGTAATGTAAGCACTGGGGGAGAGAGGTGTGTGCAGGAGGGGGCAGTAATGTAAGCACTGGGGAGAGAGGTGTGTGCAGGAGGGGGCAGTAATGTAAGCACTGGGGCAGAGAGGTGCGTGCAGGAGGGGCAGTAATGTAAGCACTGGGGCAGAGAGGTGTGTGCATGAGGAGGCAGTAATGTAAGCACTGGGGGCAGAGAGGTGTGCAGGAGGGGGCAGTAATGTAAGCACTGGGGGAGAGAGGTGTGTGCAGGAGGGGGCAGTAATGTAAGCACGGGCAGAGAGGTGTGTGCAGGAGAGGCAGTAATGTAAGCACTGGGGCAGAGAAGTGTGTGCAGGAGGAGGCAGTAATGTAAGCACTGGGGCATAGGGGCAGAGAGGTGTGTGCAGGAGGGGGCAGTAATGTAAGCACTGGGGGCAGAGAGGTGTGCAGGAGGGGGCAGTAATGTAAGCACTGGGGTAGAGAGGTGTGTGCAGGAGGGGGCAGTAATGTAAGCACGGGCAGAGAGGTGTGTGCAGGAGAGGCAGTAATGTAAGCACTGGGGGCAGAGAGGTGTGTGCAGGAGGGGCAGTAATGTAAGCACTGGGGGCAGAGAGGTGTGCAGGAGGGGGCAGTAATGTAAGCACTGGGGGAGAGAGGTGTGTGCAGGAGGGGGCAGTAATGTAAGCACTGGGGCAGAGAGGTGTGTGCAGGAGGGGCAGTAATGTAAGCACTGGGGCAGAGAAGTGTGTGCAGGAGGGGGCAGTAATGTAAGCACTGGGGAGAGAGGTGTGTGCAGGAGGGGGCAGTAATGTAAGCACTGGGGGAGAGAGGTGTGTGCAGGAGGGGGCAGTAATGTAAGCACTGGGGCAGAGAGGTGTGTGCAGGAGGGGCAGTAATGTAAGCACTGGGGCAGAGAGGTGTGCAGGAGGGGGCAGTAATGTAAGCACTGGGGGAGAGAGGTGTGTGCAGGAGGGGGCAGTAATGTAAGCACTGGGCAGAGAGGTGTGTGCAGGAGGGGCAGTAATGTAAGCACTGGGCAGAGAAGTGTGTGCAGGAGGAGGCAGTAATGTAAGCACTGGGGGCAGAGAGGTGTGTGCAGGAGGGGCAGTAATGTAAGCACTGGGGCAGAGAGGTGTGTGCAGGAGGGGCAGTAATGTAAGCACTGGGGCAGAGAAGTGTGTGCAGGAGGAGGCAGTAATGTAAGCACTGGGGGCAGAGAAGTGTGTGCAGGAGGAGGCAGTAATGTAAGCACTGGGGGGCAGAGAGGTGTGCAGGAGGGGGCAGTAATGTAAGCACTGGGGGAGAGAGGTGTGTGCAGGAGGGGGCAGTAATGTAAGCACTGGGGCAGAGGGGCAGAGAGGTGTGTGCAGGAGGGGGCAGTAATGTAAGCACTGGGGCAGAGGGGCAGAGAGGTGTGTGCAGGAGGGGGCAGTAACGTAAGCACTGGGGCAGAGGGATAGAGAGGTGTGTGCAGGAGGGGGCAGTAATGTAAGCACTGGGGTAGAGAGGTGTGTGCAGGAGGGGGCAGTAATGTAAGCACTGGGGCAGAGAGGTGTGTGCAGGAAGGGGCAGTAATGTAAGCACTGGGGCAGAGAGGTGTGTGCAGGAGGGGGCAGTAATGTAAGCACTGGGGCATAGGGGCAGAGAGGTGTGTGCAGGAGGGGGCAGTAACGTAAGCACTGGGGCAGAGGTGTGTGCAGGAGGGGGGCAGTAATGTAAGCACTGGGGCAGAGGGGCAGAGAGGTGTGTGCAGGAGGGGCAGTAATGTAAGCACTGGGGCAGAGGGGCAGAGAGGTGTGTGCAGGAGGGGCAGTAATGTAAGCACTGGGGGAGAGAGGTGTGTGCAGGAGGGGCAGTAATGTAAGCACTGGGGCAGAGGGGCAGAGAGGTGTGTGCAGGAGGGGCAGTAATGTAAGCACTGGGGGAGAGAGGTGTGTACAGGAGGAGGCAGTAATGTAAGCACTGGGGCAGAGAGGTGTGTGCAGGAGGGGCAGTAATGTAAGCACTGGGACAGAGGGACAGAGAGGTGTGTGCAGGAGGGGCAGTAATGTAAGCACTGGGGGAGAGAGGTGTGTGCAGGAGGGGGCAGTAATGTAAGCACTGGGGGAGAGAGGTGTGTGCAGGAGGGGGCAGTAATGTAAGCACTGGGGCAGAGAGGTGTGTGCAGGAGGGGCAGTAATGTAAGCACTGGGGCAGAGGGTCAGAGAGGTGTGTGCAGGAGGGAGCAGTAATGTAAGCACTGGGGCAGAGGGGCAGAGAGGTGTGTGCAGGAGGGGGCAGTAATGTAAGCACTGGGGCAGAGGGGCAGAGAGGTGTGTGCAGGAGGAGGCAGTAATGTAAGCACTGGGGCAGAGAGGTATGTGCAGGAGGGGGCAGTAATGTAAGCACTGGGGCAGAGGGGCAGAGAGGTGTGTGCAGGAGGGGGCAGTAATGTAAGCACTGGGGCAGAGAGGTGTGTGCAGGAGGGGGCAGTAATGTAAGCACTGGGGCAGAGGGGCAGAGAGGTGTGTGCAGGAGGGGGCAGTAATGTAAGCACTAGGGCAGAGGGTCAGAGAGGTGTGTGCAGGAGGGGGCAGTAATGTAAGCACTGGGGCAGAGGGGCAGAGAGGTGTGTGCAGGAGGGGGCAGTAATGTAAGCACTGGGGCAGAGGGGCAGAGAGGTGTGTGCAGGAGGGGCAGTAATGTAAGCACTGGGGCAGAGGGGCAGAGAGGTGTGTGCAGGAGGGGGCAGTAATGTAAGCACTGGGGCAGAGGGTCAGAGAGGTGTGTGCAGGAGGAGGCAGTAATGTAAGCACTGGGGCAGAGAGGTATGTGCAGGAGGGGGCAGTAATGTAAGCACTGGGGCAGAGGGGCAGAGAGGTGTGTGCAGGAGGGGGCAGTAATGTAAGCACTGGGGCAGAGAGGTGTGTGCAGGAGGGGGCAGTAATGTAAGCACTGGGGCAGAGGGGCAGAGAGGTGTGTGCAGGAGGGGGCAGTAATGTAAGCACTGGGGCAGAGGGGCAGAGAGGTGTGTGCAGGAGGGGCAGTAATGTAAGCACTGGGGCAGAGGGGCAGAGAGGTGTGTGCAGGAGGGGGCAGTAATGTAAGCACTGGGGCAGAGGGTCAGAGAGGTGTGTGCAGGAGGGGGCAGTAATGTAAGCACTGGGGCAGAGGGGCAGAGAGGTGTGTGCAGGAGGGGCAGTAATGTAAGCACTGGGGCAGAGGGGCAGAGAGGTGTGTGCAGGAGGGGGCAGTAATGTAAGCACTGGGGCAGAGGGGCAGAGAGGTGTGTGCAGGAGGGGGCAGTAATGTAAGCACTGGGGCAGAGAGGTGTGTGCAGGAGGGGGCAGTAATGTAAGCACTGGGGCAGAGGGGCAGAGAGGTGTGTGCAGGAGGGGCAGTAATGTAAGCACTGGGGCAGAGGGGCAGAGAGGTGTGTGCAGGAGGGGGCAGTAATGTAAGCACTGGGGCAGAGGGGCAGAGAGGTGTGTGCTGGAGGGGACAGTAATGTAAGCACTGGGGCAGAGGGTCAGAGAGGTGTGTGCAGGAGGGGGCAGTAATGTAAGCACTGGGGCAGAGGGTCAGAGAGGTGTGTGCAGGAGGGGGCAGTAATGTAAGCACTGGGGCAGAGGGGCAGAGAGGTGTGTGCAGGAGGGGCAGTAATGTAAGCACTGGGGCAGAGGGGCAGAGAGGTGTGTGCAGGAGGGGGCAGTAATGTAAGCACTGGGGCAGAGGGGCAGAGAGGTGTGTGCAGGAGGGGGCAGTAATGTAAGCACTGGGGCAGAGAGGTGTGTGCAGGAGGGGGCAGTAATGTAAGCACTGGGGCAGAGGGGCAGAGAGGTGTGTGCAGGAGGGGCAGTAATGTAAGCACTGGGGCAGAGGGGCAGAGAGGTGTGTGCAGGAGGGGGCAGTAATGTAAGCACTGGGGCAGAGGGGCAGAGAGGTGTGTGCAGGAGGGGGCAGTAATGTAAGCACTGGGGCAGAGGGGCAGAGAGGTGTGTGCAGGAGGGGGCAGTAATGTAAGCACTGGGGCAGAGAGGTGTGTGCAGGAGGGGGCAGTAATGTAAGCACTGGGGCAGAGGGGCAGAGAGGTGTGTGCAGGAGGGGGCAGTAATGTAAGCACTGGGGCAGAGAGGTGTGTGCAGGAGGGGC